>NW_020224813.1:0-5561 GCF_003070985.1 Temnothorax curvispinosus | reverse complement strand
TTGTAAATTGATTGTGCAATCATGTTTTTTAATGAAAAACATTTTGAATGTTTCTCTTTTTTTGAAATGCTTTTCTTTATATAAAATTTCAGGATGCTGCCACTTGAAATCATGATTGTGTGCAAGCCGGTGCTTACTCACAACAGAATGATTATCTACATTTTTCCTGATATCATATCGATGTTCTTTGATGCGTGTTTTTAAGTGTCTTTTTGTCTGGCCACCAATATATACAGCATCACAATTTGCACAATCAATCTTATAAACTAACTCAGTCTGACTGAGATTCGGCAACCCATCCTTTCCCTTCCTAATCACACAATCTAATCTCTTCGGGATGGTGTGAAGAATCCTAAAATTCATGTCTCGCATTGTACGGCTAACATTTTCGCTAAGGCCTTTTACGTAAGGTACAGTAATGCACCTTCGAGGATCTTGGGCCACTTCGCAACTGACAGGATCGTTGTTGTTACGATTTCGCAATTCGGTCGGTATATATATCAACTATTTTTCTAACCATCCTATGAAATATAAAATTAACATCGTACGGAATCTGGTTGATCGGGCGATTTTTTTGTCCAACTCGCGGTTTCACAATTCCAACATTAGTGAAATCAAAAAGATCCTTGTAAATAATTGTTACCCGAAGAAAGTTGTTGATAAATATGTTAATGTCCGACTTGGTGAATTGCGAAATCGTAACAACAACGATCCTGTCAGTTGCGAAGTGGCCCAAGATCCTCGAAGGTGCATTACTGTACCTTACGTAAAAAGCCTTAGCGAAAATGTTAGCCGTACAATGCGAGACATGAATTTTAGGATTCTTCACACCATCCCGAAGAGATTAGATTGTGTGATTAGGAAGGGAAAGGATGGGTTGCCGAATCTCAGTCAGACTAAGTTAGTTTATAAGATTGATTGTGCAAATTGTGATGCTGTATATATTGGCCAGACAAAAAGACACTTAGAAACACGCATCAAAGAACATCGATGTGATATCAGGAAAAATGTAGATAATCATTCTGTTGTGAGTATAAGCACCGGTTTGCACACAATCATGATTTCAAGTAGCAGCATCCTGAAATTTTATATAGAGAAAAGCATTTCAAAAAAAGAGAAATATCCAAAATGTTTTTCATTAAAAAACATGATTGCACAATCAATTTACAAAATGATACTGAGAGCCTGCCATCTATATTTATAACCGTGTCATTGGTATTACTAGTTTGCTCTTCATATTTCGGTTCTGCTCGTTTTTCTACCAGAGCGCTGTTTGTCATTCGCGGATTACGTTGACAACTTTAGTTCGATTTTGACTGTCTTAACTGTTCGGACGTTGTTGCCTCGATATGGTTGGTGACGTTTTTAATCTCATGTATCACCGTTTGTTTTGGAACGCATAAGAATTGTAAGCTTTTTAATTAATTTTATAATGTTAATTAACTTTATTATTTTTGACATCGTGATATTGTAATAATTTTGTAGAGTTTTTCTATTGTTAAATGTATAAATTCTTTCTCTTGTGTTTAGCTTTGCGTTTATCTTGATGTAGTCAGGACACCACATCAACGATGCAATTAATTTTGTTATGCGGATCGGTGTAACTCGAACAAAGGCACTCGATAAGGACCGGAATTCGGTCGAAACGTTGTGCAATTCCTGTATCAATTGGCCAGTTGGGTCAAAATAAACCGACTTATTTTGAATTATAATTATTATCAGCAAAATTTTGAATCCTTCGCTAGCAAAACTAGGAAAAAAGAATTGATGCTACCTATGATCTATAAAACTACTAACTTTAAAAGCAGTTTCATAACTTTGTTGAAATTATTTAACCTATTGCCGATTGAACTAAAAAGCCTTAAGACTACGAAATGTAATGTAAAACATAACTTATCCAATTGGATCAATGGTAACATCAATGTTGCAAAAACGCGAGCGAAGAACACACAATAGTGTGAATTTAATGTTATATTTTACTTTCTTTAATTTTGTTTTATTTTTTGTTTTGTTTTCTTTTTTTTCCGTTATTTCTTTAATTTTAATTATCAGTTTATAAGCACCAGTCCTATGTACAGGCAATTTATTTGCCTCTTTAGGTGTTATTTGCGTATATAATGTATTGTAAATAATATTTGCTTGTCAATAAATAATAATAATAATAATAATAATAATAATAATAATAATATCATCAAAAAACCGAACTAAAGGTAAAATAATTTTATCTTCAGCAAACTTTTCAATAGACTGCCAAAATGTATTTTGAATAATTGAAGTAACAATAGCATTGTCTTTTTTACACTGTTCAATATATGCAGTTGTGAAAAAGACGTTCGGAATTTCTAGAAATTTTTTAAAAATTTTATAGGCACAATAGTTATTTTTCTATGATATATTTTACACTTTTTACTTTTATCAATTTGGCCAAATGTTAAAGACGAATGTATTGTTTTACTTGACGGCATTATCAAGCATTTTATATTTTGTAAGTATTGAAATGTTACATTCAGTTATATTCAGTTATAACATTATATTCAGTTTTAAAATTTTCAAACGTATTTTCTATTATCTGCAATATATTATATAAACCGTCTATGTTTTCATATTTTGTTTTTAAAAATTAGAAGCAAATGCTATTATAAAATGAAGAACAATTTCTAATAATTTCGTGCATCATATTACGATTTAAAGTACCATAAGCATACAATTTCATTACAAGATGAGTAGCAGATTCATTAATCTTTTCCTTAAAATATGTTATATTCATATCATTATTTGTGTTGCAAATAATTGAGATTATTTCAACAATATTATTACACTTTTCATGAAAAATGTTATTTGCATCATTTACAGCATCATTTACAGCGTACTTTACATTTGTTCTCTGCATACAACTTTTTTTACAAATATTTTGCGAATAATTACTTATATGTTTGGATGAAATATGTCGTTTTCAGGAATATATATTATTATATATTTGAGAGCATTTTTCGAAATTGTATTTAACCTTTGAATATAAATGGGACTTATGATTCAATTTAATGTGTACCATTAAATTGAATCATGCATCGAAGCATTTTAGATTTTCTTAAGTTAGACCTAAATAAAAAATAAGTAGAAGTTATATTTCAACCTGAATTTACTCCAACGACTGTATGTTCTTACTTGTAGATGGCTCGACTTCGTTTTAAAATTTATTAATAATATGTTGTATATGTGGAATAACATAATCCCATTTAGTAGTAAATGTATAGATACATTTTTGTATTATTATCCATAAATGTTTACTTGCTGCAGGGTAATTGAGTTGAAGAACATGAAACGCCTTGAAACAAACGTCGATAGCTTTCACAGTCGAAGAAGTAGTGTACAGAACATCATCAATGCAGACATAAATTCTGGATATTTTTTAACGATGGTCCTACAATGATTATATACGGTTGAATCGTTGTATTCAGTTCTTTACATTTTTGTGTTGTTTCTTCTCTTATTCTTGTGACATCACCAGCAATCTGAAAATAAATAAATAATTATTGCTATGAAAAACAGATATAAAATAAGAATTTATTGTTTTTACTATCATATGCTTGTTCGGATTTTTCATGTAATATTTCTCAAATGTAAAACACATTAAAGTATGAGAAGAAAATAAAAATTAAAAAAACAAAATATTTAAATTATATTACAATATACGATAAAAGTTCAGCTTTAACGTACACTCACAAACAGATTGATTGAAAGTTTTCTTTCAACTACATCTTGAATTAATCAAAATTGCAAAACTACATCATAATTTTCATTCTCTTTGAATGTAATTGGAAGAAAACTATTTCATCCAATCTGTTCACATGTATATCCTTCAACGATGTTAACTTTGACACGCACTGTTAGCATTTTGAGCAATATGTAAAAGGTTTTAGTCAGTGCGTTTTTTATTAAAAAGTTAATAGCAAGTAAATGTTCAGGTATTTAGTGTTTCTCAGTAAATAAGAAAAAAACGGGGCATCCTATGTATAAAAATCAACATTAACAAAGAATGTGTTAAGTTGAACATTTAGCTAGCAAAATAAATAAAAGATAAAAAACAATTAATAATATAATGCTAACAACTGCATGTTTTATCATTCCATATGGATGGTTTCCAAAATTTTTTATTACAACGCATTATTTTCTTAGGAGGAATCAGGTGTAAATAATATCATTATTTGTAAAGCTGCCTTTGCATCTAAAACAATAAAAAATAAAATATATTAAAAATTATTGTATATAGTAAAAAAATTAGGTAATAAATATTAGATAATATTTCGCCTTTGCCTTTCTCGCAATAATATTGACCCTGACATATCTTATGAAGAAAATGACTTGGAATAAATTACAAAAAAATTAGCTGCAGCCACTCATTATTTATTAAAACATTATGTTAATAGTCTGAAAGTTTATCTGGTACTTTCTTGGAAGTTTTAGATAGGTAAAAATGTTCATTACTAATATATGTTACTTTAATCACTTCACTAAAATTTTTGAAGATAACAAAAAGTAATGAATAAAATATTAGAGGTAAATAAACGTTATTTGAAAAAATTACGGTTGCTACAACAGAATAATAATGTTAATTTTCGCCCATCCATACAAAAGGGTTGTAGAAACCATAGTACTCTGGAAGTGACCTATATGGTTGCCTATATTGGTAAGCTAACCTTAGTGAGGGTAGCTGCTATATGGATGTTGCAACCATAATATATGGATGTTACAATCATAAAGATTATTTTGGATTATGTGTAGGAACGGGGTTCCTGCAACCATAGTTATATTATATGTTATCCTATCTTAAGTTGATAACACTTACAATGTCTATCAGGAGGAAATAACACAAAAAAGAGAATATCACAGAATTGATAAACTTTTTCTTATATTAACATAAATAGATATGTAAATACACACATATACATAAAAAAAATTATTTTTTATAGTTAATCTGCTTAAAAAATAATGAGTTTGAATTACATATTTGATTACGTGTTTGATATTACATCACAATTCACACATGAAAAACTGTCACTATTATTTAGCGAAAGACAGTTAACGTAGCCCTACGTCTACTTTCCTTCGCTGAATACTTTAACATGAAATAGTGACAGTTGACGTAGTTCTACGCGTTTGCGGCACAGTTGTTACTGTGCACGTTTATTTTTTTAGTTTTTGATGCCAATGTATTTCTTATGTTCTAAAACGTCTAAATATCGCATTAAAAAAAAAAAAAAAATGCAAAATTGCTAATAATAAAAGGATTACCAATTTCTGTTTAAAAAAACAGCCAAACTTACCAAAATTTCTATAACTCAAGAACTGCTTAACTAAGGGAGGGTCCCGTTTGCCTACAAAACGATTGCCTACAGGTTCGTTTGCACACACCCATTGCACACAATCCCAATAGCACACATTTCAAATTGCCTACAGAGCGATTGCCTACAGGCATTATTGCGCACATATTTCTTTGTCTACACGATCATATTACGCACAGCGCATTGCACACACGACCGTATTGCACACAGCGCATTGCG
>NW_020224812.1:5652-42169 GCF_003070985.1 Temnothorax curvispinosus | reverse complement strand
GTGTGTGTGTGTGTGTGTGTGTGTGTGTGTGTGTGTGTGTGTGTGTGCATAACATCTACAATTTAATATCGTCTGGATAGTCAAGATAAACTAATAAAATCTATTAGTTTTATTGAATTATTTCATTCTTCACATTTGACAATGTATAATAAAATTAAAAATAGATATTCTTGTTGCATTTTAATATGGCACTAATAAATAATCCCATGAGGTGTAATCATAGTCTTATTATTGCATGACTCTAATTGCAGTTTTAAGATTGTTGCAATAACCAAAACGACCTGTAATTCGCCAGCAATAGGCAACCAAATGACCAGGAGTTTAACCAACGACACCTGCTAATCCTGCTAATCTAAAAACTGAAAGAGTAATACTGCATTTCTTCTAATTCGGTTTTAACATAAATTTTTTTTATTAAGCGGTCTGATAGATCATGGCATACTTTCTTTGTAAACTTTTTAAATTTTTGCAATATCTTCAAAATTGAAGAAAATATAGTACACGAAAATGTGCTGTAACAAGAAACTTTAGCAAGCTGTAACTTCCTCAAATTTAGGTTTTTTTTTTAAATTTAAAAAGTACTATCGGCTTAGATTCTCTACATTAATTATGGATACCGCTTAATAAACAAAAAATATGTTAAAACCGAATTAATTGATGCTGTGAACTGTGCTTACTTACCTATATTTTTTTTCTAAATTCAAAACAATCGGGAAATCACCTAGAGTACATTGGATTCCAGCAGTTATTCGCATTTGTGGTCTTATATCAAGTTCAATGAAAATGTAGAAATTAGTCCAATTAATCTCCGTAGCAATTTCTTTACACTCTTTTTTACGACATATCTAATATTGGAAATACGTGCATTTTCATTGAAACTGCATAGCTTCTTCCAACGCCCTGAATCCATTTCTCACTCAATCGTTGTATGATTCACAGAAAGAAATGAAATTCTTCGGTTCGAAATTGCAGGTGAGATTATTACATTCGTATGTTTTAAATAGACTCGGTTCGGAATTAAATAGTTCACTCTAAATCGGATATTCTCTGCATTCAAAAAATATAGATTAAGTGAATTTGTCGCTTCTGTTCGTTGAATTGGAAAAATTTCTCGCAGAATCAAGAATCGTCGAAGAAAAATGTCTTGTTGGTCCTTTTCATAAAAGCATTATAACCAATTGCAATGTCTCGTTGGTAGGCGATTGAATTGTCGAGCAATAAACTGGATCATCCAGCGCACTAAAATGAAGTATTTGACTGATTGCATCGAATCCACATGTATTTTCAACAAATATTGTTATTTCTTCGAATTTTACTGATTTTGATATAACGACAGCAAAAATCCTTTTTTTTGTGGCACTTTTATTTGATTAATGACTTTTATTTTCAGGTATGGTTTAAAATAATTACTTGGTGATGCTTGAAGTTTGTCACTATTACTAATTATTGTTTTTCTTGTCTTTTTTTTTTTTCGTAAGCATCTATTTTGTTGTTTTCTTCAATCAGTTCTTGCACGCTCATTTGGATTTGTGATGTTTACATATGCGAGTGGTCAAGTAGTGGTGTACTTGAAAAAGCAGGAATCGCAGAAACTGGTGAAGAGATATTATCAATAAAGAATGACTGATCTCCTTTGAGTAGTCCGTTTATTATCCAGAAATAGATTCTTATCAATAAGCTCTAGCATATCTTCACTTTTTAAATTCAACATTCAACATTTATTGTTGGGACAATTGTTGGTAGTTGGTGAAATCACTATAGATATAATAGGGTAGACCGGGGCACGTTGTCACATCGGCTTTATTTAAAAAACTAATAACCAGAGAGCAGTACCCGTCATTCCCAAAACGTGTTAGTGTATGCCCATCTTTGGTGTGTTTACAGTGTTGAGATTGCTCCAGCCGTGTTGACGTAAAATCAACTTGGAAAGTTTTTTGCGACCTTAAGTAAAATTTTATTGTCTAATATTCAACGTACTGGACATGAAGCTTATGTTTTTTCAGAATAGACCTTTATATTATCGTAAAGTATGTACTTTTATCTACCGCGTGCAATACCTAATCTTATGAATATCTCAAACGTGTCGGCTATAAGGCTGTTTGAAGTAAAAAAATGCCCTCGGGGCACGTTGTCACGACGTTGATGGGAATCTCGTGCGAATCTTCGGATGACGATAACGAGTAAAAATATTTTATGTTTAATCACCGACATAATTATTAAAAAAAAAATGTGTATCAATAAGTTACGCATTCGAGTGGAATTCTTGTATTTAGATTAAGACGAAAACTTCGTGCTTTTTGTACTTTTTTGAAATAAAATAAATGTTTCTGTGAAGGATTTTACTTTTTTACATTGCAGCGCACTATAATATATTGATATTTACGTTGAATACAGTTTGGATAACATTTTGCATGCAATTACATTTGATGTGACAACGTGCCCCGGTCACGGGGCACGTTGTCACAAGCGACCTGTCGTTATTTATTGTTATGTAACAACTGTAGAGTAACAATCACACAAAATTCGATACTGTCCAATTGAAGCTGAGGGTTCACTCGAAATTTTGGCATATCAAAGTACTCTTAAATATTGAATGTAAAAAATACAAAAAATATTGAACCAAATGTGTGACAACGTGCCCCGGTCTACCCTACTATCAGCATATTCTTTGTCTGACTTGCTCTCCATTTTAAATTTGAATTGTCAATTTGATGGATATTTTCGTTGCGTGATGAGTCCACAATTATTTTAGCTTGGTCATTTAGGGGCCGGTCTCACAGTCTCCGATTAACGTGATTCTCCGATTAAACTCACTCTGCATCTCTTTCTAACTATCCCCCTAGAAAGAGACGAAAAGTGGGTTTAATCGGAGAATCACGTTAATCAGAGACTGTGAGACCGGCCCTAGGGTGCAGTCCCACCCAAGTCCAAGTAGAGAAAAAAGCGGAGTGGAAAACAAGCACAGTGGGAACTGGGGAGTAACTAATCAGAACTGTGCCAGACTAGAGTCAGCTCAACAGGGTCTTCTTTCCCCGCTAATTTTTCCAAGCCCGTTCCCTTGGCAGTGGTTTCGCTAGATAGTATAGATAGGGACAGTGGGAATCTCGTTAATCCATTCATGCGCGTCACTAATTAGATGACGAGGCATTTGGCTACCTTAAGAGAGTCATAGTTACTCCCGCCGTTTACCCGCGCTTGCTTGAATTTCTTCACGTTGACATTCAGAGCACTGGGCAGAAATCACATTGCGTCAACACCCGCGAGGGCCATCGCAATGCTTTGTTTTAATTAGACAGTCGGATTCCCCTAGTCCGTGCCAGTTCTGAGCTGAGCGTTGAATGGCGGCCGAAGAGGACGACCACGACGGTTCGCGCCGCCACGAAAGCCTCGCAGCAAGGAAGATCCGCGGGAGGCCAAGGCACGGGACCAAGCTCGGATCCCCGGAACCGGCGCGAGAACGCCGATCGGTTCACCTCGCCCAGGGGCCGTATTCTGTTCCGCTAAAATCCGCTTACCGACTACCGACAATTGTCGGTGTCGTTGCGCAGCTTTTACACGATATGAAAAACCTGCGCAACGACACTTATAGCGTTTTTTCTTGGCTGCACTATCGCCTACTAGTGCAACACTAGTGCAACACTAGTGCAACGCTATTGGGTAGTGCAGGGCCCGTATTCCGTTCCTGCCTACCGACAACTGTCGGTTCGATAAGTGTCGTTGCGCAGGTTTTTCATATCGTGTAAAAGCTGCGCAACGACACCGACAATTGTCGGTAAGCGGATTGTAGCGGAACAGAATACGGCCCGGGCGGTAGTGCAGCCAAGAAAAAACGCTATTATCGAACCGACAGTTGTCGGTAGGCAGGAACGGAATACGGGGGCCCGGCACGTCAGCCAAACCCGCTTCCCGACCAAGCCCGACACGCCCCGCTCCTCAGAGCCAATCCTTATTCCGAAGTTACGGATCCTGGCTCAGGGGCCGTATTCTGTTCCGCTAAAATCCGCTTAGGCCCGGTCTACAATGGATGTCGTAAGTCGGAGTCGTAAGAAATTGACCAATCACAATCTATTATTCTCCTTGCGGTCGAAGAATAATGAACTGTGATTGGTCAATTTCTTACGACTCCGACTTCCGACATCCATTGTAGACCGGGCCTTACCGACAATTGTCGGTGTCGTTGCGCAGTTTTTACACGATATGAAAAACCTGCGCAACGACACTTATCGAACCGACAGTTGTCGGTAGGCAGGAACGGAATACGGGCCCAGAACGTTTCTCCAAATATCCGTTCCGATTTTATATGACCAGGTTCCCCATGTACCAAGAAAAACGGAAATACGTAAATATTAAAAATCATTTTTTATTAATTATACTTCATAGAAATGATTAATATTATAATATCTGTCTAAAATAAATGTATGGAACAATCTCATGGAATATATATTTACGGAAAAACAAAAATAATTCAAAATTATTGTAAATTTTAGGTTAGAATTCTTTCCATTTTTCCGTAAAAAATCGTCCATGGGGAATCCAGTCGTCTAAAAGCGGAACGGAATGAATAAGAAAGAATTAAGAAGAGGTTACCCTACTCTGCTTCCTTTCCGTTCCGCTTTTTCCTCTACGTGGGACTGCATGAGACGACACAATAAATTAATCAAGTATTGCGACTTTTAAGGAGGTTGAAATATATTTTTTTATTATACTGTTAATTTATTTCCATATTACAATACTACTTTATATACATAAAAGATGATCAATAGCAATTCATTGTACGCCGATAAAACTTTGTACACTTTTTATTTATAAAAAACCTACATATTAGTAATCGCTTTTAGTCGTGCATGCATACTGTATAAAGAGAAGCAATCTCATATTCTTCTTTTAAGCCTAAAAACTTTGAAAGTACCATGGTAGAAATTCTACCATGGAAAGTACAATATAAATTAAGTTTAATGATAAAAACAAGCAACAAAAATTGTAAAACAAGTTTCCGCATATAATTTATAATTTCGTTATAATCAGTAGGAAAAAAATTAACCGAAGAGATCCAGTATGCTGTTCTAAACAAATAAAAATCAAAATAACATAAGGCTCCTGGGTAGTCACCGCGGCCATATTGGATTCTTACTATCGAGGCGAGGAAAACACCTAATTTTAAGTTGCGGTATTTTCCGAAATAAAAAGACATTTCAATAAAAAATCACGACAGATCGTTTCAGCACACTTCAAAAATTGACCGGATACTATCCTTTTCCCTCGACAATAAACAAACAGCCATAAAACGAAGCCTAAACATACGGAAAACAAGCCGTTTGACGACTATCGAAAGGAGTGGTGAATGTTCCTTCCGCATATATATTTCTTGCAAATTTTACCATGCGGTCAATTTTACGAGTTTCACGAATACGTTAAACGTTAGAGCACAAGTACAGAGCGAATAATAAAGAAATATACCGCAACTTAAAATAAGGTTGTCAACATGTCACAAGACAGAATTCTCCATTGGAGAGAGTGAGAGGAGAGAGTTCTTATTTCTGCCGCGACGGTACGGCGCTACCGTCAACGCAGAGTTCTCGGCTCAGGGACCAGGAGCCATAAGTCACCTCATGTACAACACAAATATTTATATTCAATTATTATTTTAAAGTATACTCTAATATATATTTTTTCTCTCAATTCGCGATCGATATTCATTTGTATTCGAGTTACCAAGTCCTTGCAATGCAATAAATACAATAATTGTCTTTAACTCGCTTCATAATTTTATACATTGCTCGATAATAAATGGCAAATCAATGAGATCATAGTGAATTTAGAAATATTTATATCTACTTTGAGTTTTTCAATTCTTGACAAACTCTAAATTTAAAAAAATACAAATAACTTATATATTAAGATAGAAAATGCACTTATAATGAATACAATTGGTTTTATCTCCAATTTATTTGGATCAATGTTTTTCTTTTAAAGAAAATAAATTTAAGAAAACTATTACTCAACATTTGTATTTGCTGTGAGTATTCGTTGTTTTAGCCGTTCAATTTTATCGTTAAGTCTACTTTTATCAAGCGGTTGAAACTATATTTATTTATAGACTTTTGTATATGATTTTGATCGCGGAACAGAAAAAAATGTCGTAATTTTATTTTTTGATAAATCATAATATTTGGAATAGTCAGAACAATTTCCAGTGTGGAAGATACATACCAAATACTTCACAAATATTGACTAGGTTTACCTTTACAAGATATAATGCAAATAACGAGCTGATCACAACAATAAAAAACAAGAGTTATTTATATAATTAATATCATATTTTTTATTCAACTTTACAAATTCAAAATATGTGTATACAGAATGGTCCATTGCAACTGGATAGTATTTTAATGGTAGATACTATAAATCCAAAATTAAAAAGCCAATAATTTTTTTATCGAGTGATTAATATATTTCGTGAGTCAAAAGCGATTAAAGAATTTTTGATGGATCCAAAATTTCGGAAACGTAAATAAATACCAAAATATTACTCAGCTTATTTGACTTTAATTGAATAGAATATTTACTTAATATTTGTTAACGCAATAGAGTTTATGTTAAAAAGTAAATAATTACGATAAATCATAATAAAAATGTTCGAGAAGAATCAGTTTCAAGTTTCCGTCTAAAAATCTATCATTAAAATAATTTTTTTCGTTGTCAGTAGACCACTTCGTATATCGTAGTGTGAATTACAAATTTATTGTCATGATAATACTACCATGTTTTTTGCGATTTTTCCTATTTAATTTCCTATTTAAATCTATGTTATGTACGCTGAAAATAATTAATTCGACAATCCTAACTTTTAAAATTTCCGATGATTTTATAGAATCACTGGCGAATATTCTACAAAATCGCCAGCAATTTTATCACAAAACTAATTATCACTAGAATATATGGATGTACATGTTTTTACTTTTCCTATTTCTAAGGATAATTTTACATAACAATCATGATCAAAAGGCAACAGTAGACACATTAAAAAAAGTCATATTTGTTTTCAAATGATTCTAAAAATGTTCCATGTTAACAATAACATAATGCATGGAAAGTGTAATATGCGTGTTTCAAAGTTATAATCCACATTACACGACTTTGCGTTTTATACTATTCGAAAGACAGTTTGGTTCTGTAAATTATAAATTAACAAAAAAGTCTACTCTGGTAAGATAAAAGTCAACAAAGAATACTGGAAATTGAATTCTGACTTTACACTAAATAAAATTACAAACATTACAGCATCCTTATATGATGTGAACGATATTTTATTGGGCTTTTCCAATTTTCTAGAATGACTATACTGAGAAACGAACATCTCACATTTATGCCAGAAGACAGCCAAGAGACTGGCTTTCATCTATTTCATATAGGTTTCTTCATTTTTTGCAAATCAATTTGTATGCAAATAAAAACAGATTAAACATACTCCTCGTCCTCATCCATAAACTACGACTGACATCGTCATTCTACCACATTCCGCTTATTGATTTTGCGTTCGTCGTTCTCCAATAATATTTTCTAATTTCCGTGCAACAAAAGTTGCAGTTTTTTTAGGAGATGAACCTTCCGTCATTTCTACATCCGTGTCATCGGTAAGTAATCGCTTTCCTACACTTTTTTTCGCGTCCACAGAAATCATCATCTTATTGATAGCTTCTAAATCCTGAAAAATGTATCAATTATATAAGAACAAAAAAGAATCCGTCTTCACAAAAATCCATAATTTAAAAGTTAATTATAAAACTTATATTTAAAATTTTAAAAATGTATATTTTACCTTAGCAGGGCTACGACTGAAGCAATAACTTAATTGCGGCGCCGGTGATGCACTGATAGCCTTCGGATCTAGAGTGCGTGTCATAATACTACTAGTGACACGTCTCACTGGAGAATTAGCAGGTGCCTTTCCTTTCGGTAAAGGACTCAACGAGAGATTCATGACGCTACCGCGAGCCGATCCGAATTTGTTCGCAAATTCCTTGACCTGCGGAACATACATCGTGTTATAGAACTTGATTAAGTCGCCGCGTATCTCTCCATCAAAGTTTTGCGACGTTCCGGCCATATTTGTCGGCGTTGGTGGAGTCATATTTTCCCCTAACATAGTATTATCCTCCGATCTTTCGTTACCAGTTGTCCCTGGATCACCGTCATTAGAAACTTTTTCTATAAGCACCGATCTATATATATGTGACTCCGCCTGCGGTTGTAGACGATAACACCGCATAATTTCCGTGAACGAGTTTCTCTCCATCCTGACCAGTTTACATATTACATAAATTGCACACATTAAGATCTGATCGAGATGCCGGTCCTTCATCAATTTAGTACGTTCCTTGATGGAGTATTCAAAGATTGTCCATATCTTTTTCTTATCGTTATCCGATATCTCCAATGAATTGCACAAGTCCTGCATACGTACACACGCAAGATTGTAAAACTTTCGGAAGAACAGTGCAACGGAGCCCGTCCTCTTCGGTTTAGCCGCATCTTTGTTCGTCGCTTGTGCGGAATTATTTAACGCTTGTGTGCCTGACGCTTTAGAAACAGTAATTTGATCGGGTACTAAGAGTATCCTTTGACCATTGTCTAATACCATTCTATTAGAGGACAACACACTCTGCCCAACACGAAGGACGCTTTGACCGGTGATTCTGGTCTCGGAAAATAATCGCTTCTTTGCTACACCAGATGCTGCGATAGGAGACTGAAATCTAAATCATATATAACTTAATATATATAGCTCACTATCCTTTATTTTAAAAAATATATATTGAGGCTCCTGGATGGTCACCGCGGCCATATTGGATTCTTACTATCGAGGCGAGGAAAACACCTAATTTTGCTGTGCATGCCATTTTCAAATAAAAAGACATTTCAATAAAACATCACTATAGATCGTTTCAGAACACTTCCGAAATTGGCCGAAAACTATCCTTTTCCCTCGACAATAAACAAACAGCCATAAAACGAAGCCTAAACATACGGGAAAAACAGCCGTTTAACGACTATCGAAAAGAGGTGAAAACGTTCCTTCCGCATGCAAATCTTACTTTTCGGCCAATTTTACGACTTTCACGAATACGTTAAACGTTAGAGCACAAGCACAGAGCGAATAATAAAGAAATAGCACGCACAACAAAATAGGTTGTCAACATGTCACAAGACAGAATTCTCCATTGGAGAGAGTGAGAGGTGAGAGTTCTGATTTCTGCCGCGACGGTACGTCGCTACCGTCAACGCAGAGTTCTCGGCTGACCATCCAGGAGCCGGTAAAAAAAGTTCAAATTTATGATTATTCTTTTAATTATTTTGCACAATTTGAAGAAAATAATAAAGCTCAATAAGTATATTATAATCTATGCAACTATCATATAAATTTTATCACACAATTATATATTTTTATAACTTTTTCCAATCTTTTTCTGGTTCGTGTATGTATACGTACTCTATACGTACATTTATAGCAGTTTTAAATTTTCGAAAGAATCATAATCCTTAAATGCCCCCTGGGGTCCAGCGAACCCCAGACCCTTTACAATGATATATTTTCAAATGTTCTTGCCAAAAATGGAGCTCATGCTCCCATTGATGATAGTTGAGTGATCGATGTACCCGTTTGTACACTTAGCAGTACTCAGTTTACTTAATTTTTTATACTATGTTGAAATTGAAATTTTAACAATATAAGCATTTTATTCTCTTTTCTAAGCCTTGAACATTGAAAAAAATTTTCATAACTAAAGATAAAAAAATCAATGAGTAAGGAGACATTTTTCATGCTGGGGTCTTTTAGACTTCTCATGTCATTTACGAGATTCTTGAGAGGTGTGGCATTTATGGGATAAATTCGATCATTTTGTGTGTGTGCGTGTGTGTCCTTTCAGTTAAATAAATTATACCTTTCCGAAGCGGATGAAATTGGACTTTGTTGAACATCATGATGAGTACGTTCCCGATCTAAAGCAATCCGTCTTAATACAGGTTGACCAAGAGCGTTCGGATCAGTAGTTTCCAAAGTACCAGGCAAAGAAACTTCCTCACAACTCGGCACACCATCCGGCAAAGACTCGATAGTTTGCCACAAAGGACTATCACTTTGCCAAGCCAAGGACTCCAGAATCTTCTCTTCAATCTGATTCAAGTGCTTGACAACATCTCGCGACAATTGATCTTCGGCTCTTACTATAATTTCTATGACCTTATAGAAATAGTAAGCATCCAGATTCAAAGCCTTCAATATCCAGGGGAATATCTTATCATTGCTTTTGTATGAATATATAACTATTTCAAGACAGCAGGCAAAAAGGCATTGGATAAAGACTTCGTTCAAAAGAAGATTCTACAACAAATAATTATTAAGATATAAAAACTACTTAATAAATGCTACTTCAATAATTTTTTATCTATGATTATCTCCATTTGTATAAACTTACAGTTATGTCATCATTCGGTTTTTTGCGTTTCTCGTCGTTTAAAATCATTTCTAGAAGTTTGTAAAACAGGGTTTGTCCCATGAGAAGGCGCTTCTTTCCAAAGTCAGATGGACCGTTATTTATATTAGTGATATTTGCGTTATTATTATTATAGTTTGCACAAAATTGTTCACCAATCTGTTTAACTTTTGCCTCAAGTAAGGATTTAACGTCTTGAGAACAGTTTTTGAGCATCTGTAATAGACTTTCGCTTGGAGCAGATTGTCCAGCTATCAAAGCTTGTAACTTAATAACACTTTGAGTTGCCGTAGTCACTGGTGTTATATTAGACATGTCCTTCGATCGAAGGTATTTACGTCCGGTCAATGGCGTAGGAGGTGCCAAATATTGTATCTGCTATAAAAAATTAAGTTATGCAGACATTATATGTAAACAATATAATATGCTTACTATTATCGAGATAAAATAAATATAATAATCTTTCTAAAACTTACCCCAGCATGTTGTTCTCTCTTCATTTGCAATCGTTCGTGAAAATCTTCAATGTTCATCATTTGCGTAGGAGAACCAATGTTTTCATTAGCGTCATGGCCTGAAACAAGAATCATATATTTATATCAAATTTATACTTGTAACTTGAAAAACTACAGGCAAATATGAAAACTATAACTAGCCTAGCACTTTTTATTTGAAAAGTGTGATTAGTAAACAGAAGAAATTAGTTTAATTATTTGCAAAACAGAAGCACACACAAGATATTATAAACCCACCTTGTAAGACTTCATGTTTACTAAACTGGACATGCTTAGCACCACTTTGGTCAAATATATCTGATTTTGATACATCACTCAAATTTACTCTTCTCCATTCCGCTATAGAGCAATCACGACAAAGCAAATACACAAATTTATTTATAAAAAAAGTAAAATAAACTTAATAAACTAAATAGGTTGCTAGGAATGTATCTTCTTTTTTAACTTTTCTTTTTTCAACTAGAAACAATCTACAAGTTCGGATAGCTTCATTGTATAAATTGTGCGTATATATACATATATATTACAAATAATAAATAATAAAGTAAAAAAAAGAGTATAATGTTAATGTGTTAAAATTTCATTTAGACTTAACATAATCCAAGTTGCAAACAATTATTAAATGCGCAGCATATACATTTTTACTTATCAATTCATAAAGATATTTACAGAAGCAAAATAAGCTAGCAGAAAGCATGCAAGATCATAATATAAGCTTACAACAATGCATGTGTTTTATTTCATACATCAATACTAATTACTATGCATAGAACAAAACTCTTAATTTAATTGTAAATTTTACCTAAGAAAATTCTTTCATCAAAGTCTCCGACACTTAGCATACGCTGTTCATAAGATTTGTTAATGGCCTTGTTATTACCATCAAAATTCAACGCCTCTAGCATACCGGAGAAATTTGACTGATCACCACGCAAGATCCTTTCATTAAATAACTTGTTGATATAATTCTTCACACAGTACTCCTTTATGGCTTTAGCCTCAACAGCAATTGCATCATGACGCTCACACAGCAAATTAATAATGCAATTTGGTGTTTGTGGTGAAGTATAATTATCATCGTTGAAATTTGCTGGTAAGCCTGTAAATTAGAAAACATTAGATGGGATTGTTCCTGTTAGATCATGATTGTTACACATGTGCTTCCTTTAAGACTCATTCCAAGGATACTCACCAGGAAAATTAGGATTCAGCAAGTCTTTTCTGTTAGCCAATAGAGCGTTGTTGTATACAAGATCACAGCAAACCAGCAAGAGGTGGTAAGAGTTAACAAGATCGTCAGAGATATCATGAATTGCACCTTTTATGCATATAAAGAGCGTCCAGCAGAATTCAAAGACCCTGCTGGGTGTACAGGGCACCGCTTTGTGCCTCCTAGATCTAGGTGGTCTAGAGGTATCCTCTCGTGGATCCTTGAATATATCAGCAAATATCGGCTGATATTTTTTAAATATAACCATGGATACTGAGAAATTAGCTTCTAGCTTTTCTATCCTGGCACGAAAGTCCTGTGGCATATTTGCCATATCTGCCCAAGATTTGCTCTTTGTAAAGAACTGTATCAGTGGCAGATTACACAGTTGCAAGAGACGGGTCAGCGACACGCAGTTGCCTTCTACATTAGTACCTGGTCTTCCTACTGTAGGTATAGAGAATTTTCTACAAGCTACGTATACTGCACATCCTATCCAGTGCAACTGGTCACCCTACAAATATACATTACAAATCCTGTTTAAATCAATAACTCATACACATATATATCACATTAAAGTATCAATCAGGGAATGAAGTAAAAAAGCAGTAATATTATTCATAGAAAATAACGGGGTTCTACGAAATAAAAAAACGCAAAGATCTTAAAGTGTTAGGGTTTCCGCGATATTAAAAATACATGCAGATACCGCGAAAATCGAATCAATCAACGAGCAACTTCGACGACGCGATCTTGTCGGAATTAACGCGCCAAATAATTTCGTCCCTGTCGCGCTTTGAATAATCTTCCGTAAGGTGAAAGAATCGCCAGAACGTCGCACGCTTCGTCTCACGGGGAAGATCCCGAAAACGATCACATCGCACTGAGCCGACATTCTCGGCGTTTCGCGTGAAGCAATATCGAATTTGCCATCGGAACAGTCCCGTTATCGCAAGATAAATACTACCTCAAGGGTGTAGTTCTGCCGGATAGTCTCATAGGATTTCCAGGCCTCGGACGCGGCGGTCGCATCCATATTCAGCTTCTGGCAAAGATCCTGGTGCCGCCCGTACATCGAATCCTCAATATCGTCCGACTGCCCCATCCTTGCGCGTCGTAGTCCAGCCAGACGAGAGAAATCAGACGAGATACCGCAGGGAAAACACTTCTACAGTATTCTACACCGCCATACAAAAACTTCGTTGCGCCGTAACGGAGTTGCCGCGGGGGCTTGGCGGGAAATGACACGAGCGCCGACATATTTGCCATGTTGGCGGGAAACGTAAAGGTGCCTTTTCACGTTAACGCTCGACGCTCATTTTTAGCAAGCAAAAATCTTCTGAAATAATATCTTTTATTTATATATATATCTCCATATAAAATATTACTACTTGAAGATATTACTTAAAAATAATTAATATTTTACGTATTTTGAAGTCTATGTTTGATTGTACTGGGACGATTAACGACGATTCAGCGACGACGCTGAATATTAAACAAATTCAACTTCATTTCTTTGACGCTAGCGTCAAAGCGAAACCACCACGTTCACTTTGTTGACGCTGATTTTTAGCGTCTTATGACTTGGCACCTTATGGCTCCTGCACACAGGACGCGGCAATGCGGCAACGCGGTGACCAATCACCATCTGCCTTTCCGTACTACTTTCAAAAGTAGAACGGAAAGGCAAGACGGTAATTGGTTACCGCGGTGCCGCGTTGCCGCAATGCCGCGCTGCCGCGTCCTGTGTGCAGGAGCCATAATGCAGCAGTGGCACCGCCAATAGTGCGTTCGCTCGCCGCGAACGTGCGTTCACGGCATGGGACACCGTCCAGCCAATAAAAAGACCGTATTAAACGGGGAGCACACACTTTTGCACAACGCATAATACGTAAGCATAAGAAAACTGATTGGTCTATTTCCTTATGCACATGTGTACCTTAAGAGCAAAAAGTCGACTTGAAGTCGACTTCTACCGATACTGACTTGGCAGAAAGTCGACTTTTTTAAGGACGAAAGTCGACTTTTAGTCGGCGTTTTTTGAGACATTCGCCGACTTCAAGTCGACTTCAAGTCGACTTTCGTCCTTAAAAAAGTCGACTTCTCTGCCAAGTTAGTTTCGGTAGAAGTCGACTTCAAGTCGACTTCCCATCATGACGGAAAGTCGACTTTCCGCCAACTTTTAAAGTCGATAAAATAAACCGCTGCGTACGTCTGGAGGTCGGTTGTGTATCGTGAAATGAGGTGAAAATGACAAAAGTTAACAGATTTTATTAGATTTTGATAAATAAAATCGTAGATACGCTAATGAATTTTCTCACTTTTGTAATTTTTACCTCATTATTTTAAGATACACAATCGACCCTTTGCTGGAAGGCTAAAACTGATGCATTTCGATTTTTTTTCATATATAAAATAATTTAATTATCTAAAAAACTGTATAATTACAATCCTAATGTTTTATTCTTAATTACAAAGGCGGCCACTGTGTGCCGTCATATCTGTGCCACTTCTACGTGCGCGGATTCCGGCAGCCACTTCTTGTAAGCTGACAACAGAACTAAAATTATAAATATATATAATATCCACAGACTTTTATACTAGACCATTAACATCTATGGACGCACTGCCGAAAAGCTGATGCGAGTGCGAGGTGCAAGTGTTAGTGAAGGGTGCGGCCATATTGAATTAACAATAAGTCACTATCGGGTGTTCAGTTGCTCATGATGTGCGTTTATCTGCATTCGTTATTACAGTACATAACGAAGCCGGCGAATGTTTTTGTGTTAAATATTGGTACATGTTATCAATAAGTTTGTAAGTCATGCCTTCAACGTGTAGCGTACTGAATGCCGAAATCGAACCACTACTCCTGTAGTATTAAACCCTTTCTTTTGGACATTCTGTATATGCCAGACTATTGTATAGAAATCTTGTATAAAACCACTTGTATAGAATCTGTAGTATAGCATATCTTGACTAAAATCAACATGGCGGCAAGCATCACGGCCGAGATGCCTGTCAGCGGTCTAGTATTGTATAGAAGTCTACTCTATGATAATATCTAAATATTATTTTATAAATTAAAATCTCACATTTTTCATCCAAACCCCAGATTTCTAGCAGTTTGTATTTGGACACGACTCCCTGCGACCGCAGCGTTTGTACTATTGCTCGAGTGCGTGGTATTAACCTGAAAAAATCGTATTGAATTGATGTAATCTATTCGATGAATCAACGTGAAATCGAAAGGAGATAGAATAACGATTTACCTGGCCTATGACTTGGTGATGCTCCCAGGTGTCGTCAGCAGCGACGGAACAAATCGTTTCAGCTTAGGGTACACTTGACCCTCCAAGAAGAAATACGCGAACCATTTTACACCGTCCACAGATGCTCTATATCCATCGATGGTAGTGCCCATCCGGCCTTTCCAAATGTACCAGACACGCGGCAAGTGATCTTGCCGGTTCCTTGATTATATCTATAAATGAGAATAATATTCGATCATAATGAAGATTAATATCTTTATAAATAAATAGGAAAAACATTATAAAGCAACAATTGTGATAAAAATACCTTGGCGGTGGATCAACCAATGGTTCACAAAGATGGCATAGCGTAGAAGCGAATTTTGGCAATCATTCGGGTTCTATCGCCGTGACCCCTCGCATATACATTTTATTCATTTCGTACACCTTTTTATAAACCACCTATTCCGGACTGATTTTCCGTAGAACGCACGAAGAATGCATGAACACAGGTTCCTCCATTTCTGATGGTGTTCTGAAAGATGGTTCAGAATGGAGAGGTCGCATTCAATAGGTCTTAATTATCGATGATAATTAATAACACACCATACCTAACCTCTAAAGCATGTTTTCATTTGGCCTTATCCTGATCCTCTTTTAGATCCGCCATGTCGGTTGGTAACCGCATTCTGTAACAATTCTTGTTGTAGACAATGTAGACAACCGCGTCTCAAACATATTGCAACATACATACAGTCAAATTCCAGTATTCTGATCTAATCGAGAATAAGTCAACGGGAAGACAATGATGACGACGACGACGACGACGTTTCGTGGCGGTGGTTGATAGCGCGGCGCTTTTCGACGTCTTATCGTGTCCTGTCTCGCGGCAAGTATTCCTTGCACTCGCGTAAACACTAATTTTCTCCTCTAGCCTCCTCGAGATTCGCCGCCATATTGATGATGCATGACGCGCCGCTTGACTGTTTCCCGTCTTTTTATAGTCGACTTTCCGTCATTTTTAGAAGTCGACTAGAAGTCGACTTTTAGTCGACTTTCCGCCATTTTTAGAAGTCGACTAGAAGTCGACTTATAAAAGTCAACTTTCCGTTGATTTTTATAAGTCGATTATTTAGAAATCGACTTTTAGTCGACTTTCCGCCATTTTTAGAAGTCGACTAGAAGTCGACTTATAAAAGTCAACTTTTCGTTGATTTTTATAAGTCGACTATTTAGAAGTCGACTTTTAGTCGACTTTCCGCCATTTTTAGAAGTCGCCTATTTAGAAGTCGACTTTTATGGAGGATTCACATTGCGTCCGATCACGTCCGATGTTCGACGTACGACGATCCGACATCCAATAACAGAATTTATTATTAGAGACAAAAATTTCCTATTGGATGTCGGATCGTCGTACGTCGAACATCGGACGCAGTGTGAATCCTCCATTAGTCGACTTTCTGCCATTTTTAGAAGCCGACTAGAAGTCGACTTATAAAAGTCGACTTACCGTCGACTTTCCGTCAATTGTGCTCTTAGGGTATGGACCAATCAATTTTTTTATGCTTACGCATTATGCGTTGTGCAGAAGTGTGTGTCCGGGCCCTTAAGGTCTATCCAGACAAACTTGCATGGGTGCATAACCATATGCATAAAGAAACGGATTGGTCTATTTTCTTATGCACATGCATATGGACCAATCAATTCTCTTATGCATATGTTTATGCGCTATGCAAGTTTGTCTGGATTGACCTTTAAAGGCCATTGCAGTTTTAAGCCGGTATTCATAGGCCGGTATTCATAGTGATGGGTCGACAGGAGTAATAGCGTTTTCGATTTGCGACTCAAACCGACTTGGGTCGCATCATGTATACAGGACTCTAGCATCATTGACGTAGAATACATACATATCTATGTATGTATTTCACGTCCATTGATGCGACCCGAGTCGGGTTAAGAGTGGAGACTGGGTGCGTTCAGCCGATACTCCGCTAGCCTAGCGCACGTAAGCAGCGAGCGCTTTGCTACCATTTGCTACGGAAAAATTTGGCTGGACAGAAGCGCTCGCTCGTTTCCTCTCCTTTTAATCCATTGGGTCAAAGGAGAGGAAACGAGCGGAAACGAGCGAAAACGAGCGACTGCTCACGATTGCTAGGCTAGCGGAGTATCGGCTGAACGCACCCACTGTCCCGGCTTAGCTACGACTCGCTGCGAGTCCGTATTTTATTTATTATAAATTTTTAAGAGCCAAAATGGAAAATCCGGCTATGTACCGGGTTGCAGCTGATCTTACTGATGAAAACGAGCATAATATTTTAATGAGATTCGTTAATTAATTTGGCTAAAGTTTGGGAAAAACCATTTGTAGCCGTGAACTACAAATGGTTTTTCCCAAAGTTTAGCCAATTAATTAACAAATCTCATTAAAATTATGCTCGTTTTAATCAGTAACATCAGCCGCAATCCGGTACATAACCGAATTTTCCATTTTGGCTCTGAAAAAATTTATAATAAATAAAATACGGAGTTAAAGTGCAGTTTAAAATGCACTTATAAGGGAACCTCGCGAAGTGGAAAATTCTGATTTTAATATAACTTTCCACATATGTAGGGGGAGAAAAAGATGAATTTAGATATTTTTTGTAGCTACCCAAAAACGGTATTAAGGGGTGAAACCACTGCTCATAGTAGAGCGGTTTTTTGCTTTTTTCGATATATCTCGAAAAATATTTGAGATATAAAAAAATATTTCTTATAAAAGTTTTACAGTAAAATCTCCTCTATTTGACAACATTAATATTATTTTTTAAAAATAATTTTTTAAACAAAATTTTGATTAAAAATTAAAAAAAAAAAAATTTTTTTAAATATTTATTAATGTGGTTGAATAAAGATGTTTTCAAATAAAAGTTTTATTTGAAACATTTTTTGATATCTTGAATACTTTCCGAAATATATCGAGAAAAACAAAAAGCCGCTCTACATATGACGAGTGATTTCACCCTTTAGAATCATTTTTTGGCAGCAACAAAACATTTCTAAATTCATCTTTTTATCCTCCTCCTCCTTACATGTGTGCAAAATTTTATAATAAGAACATTTATGTGATTTAACCGCAACAAATAATTTTTTCAAAAATTTATTTATTTTTGCATCTCTTATTTAAAAAAATATCTGTTTCGTGCGTTATTTAATAAAATTGTAAAATGAAAATACTTTTATCCTGAATGTAGGGGGAGTCCGGGAGACTTGACCATAGAGGAGAAGTTGAACCACTTCAAATATTTCGTTCAAATTTTGAACAAAGAGCTCAATCCGAGCACGTTAAAACACGTTTGTCTCACTCACAGTCGAAACGCACTACCAAGCGTCATATTGTCACGTGCTCGGATTGAGCTCTTTGTTCAAAATTTAAACTATTTGAAGTGGTTCAACTCTCCTCTATGGTCAAGTCTCTCGGACTCCCCCTACTTATAATTCTTTAAACAATATTGTAACAATTTTAGCGCCAACTATAAATTTCTAAATTTATTTATTTGTGTGTGCGTGCGTGCGTGCGTGTGTTTTGTAAAATATTTTAGTTTTAGGGGTTCTTTTGTCAATTTAATCTACACAATTAAATGGTTCAGTTTGTTTCATTTCAATTCGCTGAATTTAATTTGCAAGAAATTATTAACTTTATTTATATAAAATATTGATTTTATTTTGTCATTCATTTGGTTTTCTTTTTATTTTGTATACAGAAGTTATGATTATTTTGCTTGATAGAACGTGTTTTTCTATTTCTTAACTTACGAAAGTTTATTATCAAAAATTGCACATAATTATCGTAAGTAAACAAAATATAAATAGTAGTTATACGAGTGAAGGATGTGACGGACACCGTGCATTAATTCCATAGTTGATGAGTATAAAGTACCAACAAGTATAATAATTCATTCAAGTGTATCATCAAAAAGTCAAAATTTTTTGCTTACATATAGCTACAAACTAAGAAAAAGGGTCTAAAAAACGGTTGCATCATGAAAAGTATTCTTTGTAGTTCTCAGATAATGTGTGATTTTTGGGGGATTTTTAATTCCATTTTAAATGACGGAAAAAAATTACCGGCGCAACATTAAAAAAACGATGAAATCGAGGGTTTTTGGGATTCGAGTCTCGGAGTTTGACGGCGCGTGCAAGCTAAACGACAGACTTGACGATCAATGTTGTTCAGATCATTATTGTAGATAATTTTACGCTCTACAAAAAAAGGTACGTATTATATAGTTAGTTACCCTATCTTGTTTAGTTTTCGAGATATTTGATAAAAAATAAAAAAATCGCGTTTTTTTGTTGATAATATTGTTAATAACTTTTTATTCCGCGTTAATTTTGCGAGGCAAAATAAATCCCACTTATAGCACCTCAAATCAAAGCGATTCATGGTGGTTGCAACCTGGGAAGATTAATTGAACGATTCGATGTCTAATATGACTGGCCTATATCGTAAGTTACTACAGAAGTAACGCTCGCGCAAACGTAGTATAAGTTAAGTTATAGATGTGCTTTAGCCTATTTCGGTCTATTGTTCTTTTGATTGTTTTTTTGTCTAGTAATTAATATGTATTAATATTTATATATTTATTACTAATTATTAAATATTATTTAATATTAATAATAATAATTAAAGTATATTAATGTTTATTAATTGTTATAATTATTAACATTGTTAATTTTTATTAATTATTATCAATTATCATTTTTGTATTAACACGCTTTAATAATAAATTGTTATGTAATTTCTTTCGCATTTTTGGAGAAATTCTGCACTTTTTAGTTTTATTTGCTTTTTTAATGGCGCGCGTTTATTTCGATAAACCCCTGCTCTAGCTTGGACGAGAGATGAACAAGGTCAATAAAGCGATTTTTGTTTCATTAGAAGTTTTGGCTATGGTCTACTTAAGATACAGAGTTCACTGGTTTCTTGATAAGTCAACTTCTTCACACTCTTAGACCCAGTTTCACAAGTGTCGGTTAACTTTTAATCTTAGATTAACTCACTCTTTGCCTCCTTCTAACGTCCCTCTTAGAAAAAAACGAAGAGTGAGTTAATCTAAGATTAAAAGTTAACCGACACTTGTGAAACTGGTCTTTAGGGCCTAAGCAGAATGGCTGTCTTATAACCTTAAGGCAGTGTTTTATTCCTTAAATCTTTGTCTTATGTAACGCACAATACTGTGTTAATGTTTCCTGTCTTGTGTAGTATACGTCGCGTATACGCGTATATATTTTTTATATTCGTTTATGTTTTTACATTAAAGAAATTTAATGTAAGAATAGTATATTGTACAACTAGTGGGAAAAGTGGTCAATTCTGAATGAGTGTGAAGTTGGTCGCACTCGCTTCGCTCATGCGACCATCAGACTCATTTGGGCTCGACCACTCTTCCCACGAGTTGTTCATACTATTTTTCCTAACAAGAGCGTGAAACAGGCCGCTTTTCGCGCTTGTTTTACAATTTCATTTCTCCACTAGTTGAGAAATGGCTCCATGTTTCAACGCTTACGTCATCATTGCGAAATGGATCGTTTTGCTCACTCAAAACAAGCGCGAAAAGTGGCCCATTTCACGCTCGCGTTAGGAAAATAATATTAAAATTGTACCCTAAATTGTATGAAGAATATTAAAAATGTTACACTCGAAAAGAAATATCTTTTTAAAAACGATTCAGAAAAGGCGTTATTTGTTGCATCTTCTCGATATTTAATATTTAAATTTTCAATTTAAATTTAATATTAATTTTTTAAATAAAAATTAGTACTTCTATATACGCTATTATTTTTTTCGCGCTTCGCGCGGGTTCAAAATCTATTCCCCTCTCCCCAAACTCACTTATTAATTAGGAGCACTTTTGATATTCTTTCTCCTCAAACTCTAACCTACATCTTCAAATTCTTTTTTAAAAAATAAAAAATAATAGATAATATTAATATAGATGCAGATTAGCATATTGTCAAATATTTTAAAAATGTGTATATATATAATCCCTTATATTAAAGTTTTTAAATTTTATTTTTGCTCGCCCCTCGCGCGTTTTCACCCTCCGTTGACCCGCCATTATTAACGCTCTTTTATTTTTTTCCATTTTATTTTCTCTTTGCGAAATCATCAAAAAATTAGAAAAATTTTGGCACCGGTTTCAAGAAAATCAATTCTTAATGAAAAATTATCCATTAATAAAAAATTAAACTTATCCTCCTAAAATTAAAAAAATTTTGACACTTGACTCCTATTTTATATATAATTCTTTAAGATTTGGTCAATTAATTCCCGAAAAATTGGAAAAATTTTGTAACTGGTTTCCAAAAAAATCGGTAACGAAAAATTATACACTTTTATATAGCAATCCCCGGGAAATTTTACCTCTATTTCATATGTAATTCTTTAAGATTCGGTCAATTAATTCCCGAAAAATTGAAAAAATTTTGTAACCGGTTTTCCAAAAGATCGGTAACAAAAAATTATACACTTTATAGCAAACCCCAGAAAATTCTACCTTTATTTCATACACAATTCTTTGAAATTCGATCAATTAACTCCTGAGAAATTTGAAAAATTTCGTAACCGGTTTCCACAAAAATCGATAACGAAAAATTATCTATAAAAATTATCCATAAAAAAAATTCAGCTTGATATCTCAAAATTTACGAAAATTGAAACAGAAATCGGAAACCCTTTTATTATTAGCAATTTTTCTATAAACTCATTGTAGCCATCCTTAGAAAATTTTGAAACCGGTTTCCAAAAAATTTATTATGAAAAATTATACACGTTTTTGCCATCCCCGAAAAATTAAAAAAATTTGAGCATTGTTTTTAAAAAAGTAACGAAAAATTATCTCTAAAAAAATTCAGCTAATATCTCAAAATTTGAGGAAATTAGAACAATCACGTACATTTTTTTAAACAAAAATTGGAAACCTTTTTAGAAAAATTGGAAAAACTTCGTAACCGGTTTCAAGAAAATCAATTCATTAATGAAAAATTATCCATTAATAAAAAATTAAACTTATTCTCAAAAATTAAAAAAATTTTGACACGCGACTCCTATTTCATATATAATTTTAATTTGGTCAATTAATTCCTGAAAAATTGGAAAAAATTTGTAACCGGTTCCCAAAAAAATCAGTAACAAAAAATTGTACACTTTATAGCAATCTCGGGGAAATTCTACCTTTATTTCATATGTAATTCTTTAAGATTCAATTATTTCCCGAGAAATTGGAAAAATTTTGTAACCGGTTTCCAAAAAAATTGGTAACAACAAATAATACACTTTATAGCACTCCCCAGAAAATTCTACCTCTACTTCATATACAATTGTTTGAGATTCGGTCAATTAATTTCCGAAAAATTGGAAAATTTTCTGATACCGATTTCCCCAAAGATTGGTAACGAAAAATTATACACTTTATGGCAATTCCCGGGAAATTCTACCCATATAATTTTTTAAGATTCGGTCAATTGATTTCTGAAAAATTGGAAAAATTATGTAACCGGTTTCCAAAAAGATCGGTAACGAAAAATTATACACTTTATAGCACTCCCCGGAAAATTCTACCTCTATTTCATGTATAATTTTTTTAAATTCGGTCGATTATTTCCCGAAAAATTATATAAATTAGAAAAATCGGTTTCCAGAAAATCGGTAACAAAAAACTATACACTTTATGACACTCCCCGGGAAATTCTACCCCTATTTCACGTACCCTTGATAAAAATTCGGTCCAAACGAATGAGTAGTTCGCGGTCAGACAGACATACATACATACATACAGACGACGGTACTTATAAATATAGATACAATATCCGAATATGTTATTATTACGTGTGTTTTGTTACAAAATACACTTGAATTCACTTTCAACAAAAGGAAGGAAAACCTTCTTTCGCGATTCGTTTATAGCGACGTTAATCAACGGAAATGAGAACAAAAAGCTCGCTGATGCAGAACTCGAAACACTCGCCGTATCAGATGGGAATTACGTTTTGACACACCGCGCGACGCACCGCACGATACACATTAATCAGCGGGGCGTGATGTGCACTAAATAAATAATCCAAATGTGTGCGACTCATCAAAAGCAAGATGTGTCGCCAGAATAACAATTCATGCAACAAATTTTACCTCGAATTGGCGTGTGTTAAATTTTATTTAATTTTTAAACGAGCGAAAGTGTAACAAATATACACACACAGAATAATTGACAAGCGATAATTATCGCAGTTTTCCAGCGATTATGAGTTTAATAATTTATAGGAGTGTTCTATCTCTCCTTACACGTCTATTAATCGATACTCGAAACTTGCGATATCGTCCGTC
This sequence comes from Temnothorax curvispinosus, assembly GCF_003070985.1. Lineage (NCBI taxonomy): Eukaryota > Metazoa > Arthropoda > Insecta > Hymenoptera > Formicidae > Temnothorax > Temnothorax curvispinosus. The sequence continues at coordinate 18,332 of NW_020224812.1, read as the reverse complement.
TCGATGCGCAATTTATTTGCGGGAATATTTCCTGCGCGCGTTATCGCCGCTACGATATTGCGATCTAGCGTTTGACATCGTTTGCGGAAAAACTGGTTTCTCATCAAGCATACGCAATCTCCCGATGATAAATGGTCATACCTCCGATACCCCCATTGCGTCTTCACCAGGGTGCCTGCATAAGCTCAAAGTAGATCGAGCAACATTATACAGAACGAGTACGAATGTTATTAAATCGCTTAACAGTCATAGGGTACAATATCGTTCTTATTCTAATATGTATATTTTTGTTAAGATAGATAGTTTGTCGCCTCTCCTCCGGTTCCAGCGCGCTACCAAGCAGGTGCGCTGACAATGAGAAAAGAAAAGCATCGCGCAAACCATGCACGCTTCGACGTAAAGCGCGAGCGGTGAGTCAATGTCAGCGTCGCGTTCAGTAATATGTGTGGTGTATGTATACATGCCGTTCTTAACGTATCTCCCCGCTCATTGCCGTTGTCATCGCCGTCGTCGTCGTCAGTCCGGGTGGAGATAAAAGAGATCGGCGAACTTATGCCCCGTTAGTATCCGCGTGTTCTGCGCGGTGAGTGGAACACGGTCTGATCTGATCTGCCTGGCGGCCTGGAGAGCACCACTTCCGAAGAACCAGTTTCCAAACACACATTCGCGTCCGTCAAGCAGAGAATCGCCGTCAAGCCGGAATCGCGCAATTCTACAAGGTGACTAAGTGAGACTGAACTTGACCTGTATATCAAGAGACTCCGTAGCGTCGAGAAACGATAAATCGATCGACACGATTGTACTGAACTTCGAAGACTTCACGAATACTGTTTTGTTGCGCTTTCTCTCAGGTTGGTGTTAATTGTCACTTATTCGAATTTCGATAGTCTTAAAAAAAAATTTATTAACAAGAAATATCGTAAATGAATCGATTCTTACGCTGCCTTTTTACGCCGGCACGTTTGTATGCAGGGAAAACTTTAATAGCTAATATAAAAGTGATAGTGTAGGACATCAAAGCGATATACATTGTTATTGCAATGTATATAATTGTTATTTATATATGTCTTGTGAAAAAATAAGGGCACTAAACTAATGTCCCTTCTAAAGTATAGAACCGCAACACGGTGTTAGCGTTGATAATTATATATTTGTATTTTAAAATAAACTACAAACATTTCGGTCTGTTACAAGACCGTCTTCAGTGTACAAATTAGTCAAACAGTTAAAATAATTAGAAAATATTACGCATGGGTTACAACTTTACAACACAGCGGTTTTTGCATAGGTAATTTCTAATTTTAACTGTAACCATGCGTAATATTTCTTAATTATTTTAACTATTTTGACTATCCCAGATAGCTAAGCGTTCCTTGGCATAAGAAAGAAAATAGTGTTTGGCATAAGTTTTTCCCTTCAATTGTCATCATATTGCTGTTACCGGACAACAGTAATTTCGTTTAGAGCAACTTAAAAGCATTGTGCAGACAACTATTACCTTACGCCTTACGCAAACAAGCGCAAAGCTCGTAGCATACTTATTGCCATAAAAGTTGCCACAATCTGTTGGCAACCGTTTTGGTGACAATAAATGTCGGCAATCCAATAGGCAAAATCGGAAGCCGCTTTCCTCAATATTGAAGGCAACTTAAGTAAAGCAGTTTTAAGCAAATTGACAGCAACTTGCGGGCAACTTGCTGTCTGGGTAATTTGTACACTGAAAATGGTCTTGTAACAGACCGAAACGTTTGTAACTTATTTTAATACAAGTACATATATAATTATATCAACGCTAACACCGTGTTGCGGCTCTATGCTCATTAATTTCTTAATTAATTTGTTAATCGTCTGAGCCTTTAATACTTATACTTCTAAAGTAATCTTCAATTGCTGATATAGACGTAGCAATAGAATGAGAGTATAACGGAATGTTTTTATAAATTGCAATAATTAATATTGTAAGTTTTTTGTAAAGAACAACGATTTTGAATTACTGTTCTTTTTAAAACTAATTGATTTAGTCATCATTTCCTGTTTGTCAATTATCAATTTTACCATCAATTAGTAAACACATTATAACTTTTTACGCAGAGATTTCGTGATTATTGAGGTAATTATTATTGTTTTTTCTATTACTGAATTTCATAATTAATACATTAACACAATTGCTGAGAAGTATTTCATTCAAGAGTGAAATATGGAGTGTTACTTTATACGATATATTATCTAGTGTAGTATCATATAAATCAGAGAAAATATGAAAAAGCAACATGTGATAAGTTATTCATGATGATCTTACTTTCACATGTGACCTTCAGGATAAACTCAAAGCCTCTCTAGAAGCAGCTTTTGGTATATGAGTGGGCGTTTTTTTCTTAAATAACATTGATAGCTTCAAGCTAAAGATTATAAATATAATATAAAATAAAAGTAGAGCAACTGAATAAAATAAATATGTGACATATTTGATCAGAAAAGTGGTTTTAGATCAGTATTCAGTATTATTTACATCGCAGTAGTTTCCTTTATTTTATGTTAATATATGAATGGATATTAATGATGTAATTATAAATATTCAGATTAATTAAAGTACTTCTTTAATTAAAATGATTAATTATGTAATAATTATTTATTAATGAAACATTCTAATATTTCTATAAAACATAAATGCAAAAGTAGTTGACAGAAATTTAATTCGTGAAATAAGATGAATTTCTCACCCTTGTAATAAAAATTGAAATCAATTTATTTTCACAAATTTTTTATTAAAATAAATTCAATTAGAAATTATATTACCAATTTTTTTCTTTTTGCTTGGCTCTATGATTCTTAAATTCGAATTAGTACAACGTGAAATTAATAAAGAGACCGACGATGCTCCAGAGCACGGAGATATGTCAAATGTCATCGGACAATGTATATCTTCGCATGATAGGAAATATATTTAGACGTTAACACGCACTGATAGATAAGTAAAAAATTGGCTCAATCGATCGTGATTGTGAAAATAATTTACGTTGTTTGACTTTAAAGCGGGAATTCCAGCTATCAGAAGCGTCACTCTGTTCGATGTAAATGAAATGCGTCAGCATAGTATCCGATAGGAAATGCATTGCACGGGACATCACATGGAAGTTGATTTTTCTTATCTTATTATATATACTCAAATCTATTCTCTTCCTTTTGCTTTAAAATTTTTCTTCGAAAGATTATCTTACTTAAAACTTGTCATCGATATTTGATACTTTCAAAATTGAGTAAAATTGAATAAAAAAATCTTGGATTCTATTTAAAATTATATGAAGAATAAGACTTTATTTTGTATATTTATATATTTTGCTTGATTTATAAGCTTATTTGTAATTGTTTATAACTAAAAACTCACATTTTAGTGTGACAGATTATGTTTGTTAGATAAAATCGTTTTGAAACCGATAAAAATATATTCACGAGTAAGTATTATACCTAAAGATTATAGACAGTGATTTTGCGAGACTCCTTAAACAAGATATTCTGGAACTGATCATTCGAGTTTCAGATACATAGTATTCGCATCGAAGTAGGCAGTATATAGTATATAATACATATGAGTTTGAAAATAATTTATTCTCTGTCGGGGAATATCCAGAAGACATCTTGAGGAAGTAGCCTCAAAGGATACTGAAGTATCCTGTTTATACGCGACTAAATCCTAATCTATAATGAAACGTGTCCGCCACTCCCTTGGGAATTTCCAACGGCATTATATATGATGTCTCGCATCTCTTTCAGGTGACATGCAAGCAGGTATTGTTCGACGTGCTTAAAGACACTGTTATTCCTGACATAAGTACGTCTGCAAGAGTTGCCTCAGTGTCAGCACAATAAAAGTATTATATATAAATTCATTCATGATTGACATTGATTCATTATAGATTCTAGGCACAAAAGCATTTTAGTTAAATGAATACTAAAGGAGAGTAAAATATAACTTATATTATGAAAGAAATGAGTTAAAATATGTTAAAGAAGATTTTCTTAGATGCGAAAAAATATTTAATTTTTTTTTTATTTTGCATTTATTCTAAATGACACTTGGATTTTCTTCTTTTGGATTTTATTTTATTTTTTTATATATTGATAATATTCCACGTATAATAACTCGAGCAAATTAAATAAAGCAAATTTTTGACAAAAATTGAATACACACAACGCAATTGATGTTACATGTCTGTAGCTGTTTCTGTGCAATTAGAAATACTAGAGGTGATAATTTTAGAGTAAATAATTCTACGTTGAACATTGGATGAATGATTGTTGGACTATTAGCGTAATGGACACTGAATAAAATTAGATAGTAATTTTCGGTTTGCGGTTGCACGGTAGGGATTCAAGATTATGTCTCATAAATTATACAGGATGTAATTTATCGAATTTTCTATTGGACTTTATGATGGACAAATTTGATGTTGCTCATTCTTCTTTAAAAAGAACTAATCTTTCTCTTCTGTCTCAACAAGCTTTTAATATTCAAATATTAAATATTTTATCGATTCTGAAATATATTCTACATCCAGAAAAATATTTAAAATTACGTTTAAAAATGTATTAATTATGAGAGCGTGGAAGTAAAATTAGTATCTTATTAGTCTAAATATAAATAATTAATTAAATTAAAGATATACCATATAAAATAAATTAATTAACGGAGATTCGCGCTTATCAGTCTGATTATGCATTCAATGCGAATTTCCATTTTGCGCATATTTCCTGCTTGTAGATATTTTTATCAAATTGTTTCCTGACTGTTTATCTCATTATATAGTCCTATTTATCTTCATAATTAGTCAGATGTGCCTGGCACAATTGATTACGTTATTCCGAATTAATATGTTATGTCGCTTGGAAACGTATTTTATATGTACAAATGGTGCAAAGCATTTTTGCATATTATTCGTACCTTGATTATTATCGGCACAAATGTATCAAATATATACTCTCGGTGATATATTAATATATCAACGTCAGTGTGCGAAATAGTGCAAAATGCGAAATGCATTATTGTTATCGCACCTGTAAGTAAAATTGCATGTTTCTCGGAATGATGTTCGTTTATGTATGGATACAACAAGTAATTATATGAAGCACATGTCATTAGACGTTATTATTACCTATGTTTACAAGATTCTGCTGTTCACCGTTTGCAATGAATGCGGAATCTGTATATTCATGGTCACGAACCAGTAACTGCAATCACTTTTTCGAGAAACGAATGCTCACCTACCATAGATATAGGTACCCCTATAGATGATCCCTATAAGCAGCTGGCCACGAGATTATTGCAATCTATTTGAATCACTAAAAATGAGAGAAAGACGGAATAGAAAGTAATAGAAAAGAGTTTAAATATTTTTAAACAAATTTCTCTGATATCATCATCAGATACATCCTTACATTATTCTTCTTCAAAAATCGTAACGTAACAAATATTTTTTGCAGATACTCGAAAATATGATTCGAGCGTGGTTGTTGTTTGGTGTTCTGGCGTTGGCTAGTGGTCAGATTGTTTACCCGGATCAATACGATTTGATAACGGCTGACCAGGGTCGTGCCTCGGCACCGCTACCTGCTAATTATCCCGCGTTGCAAGCGGCCAACAGTAGTCAGCCCGTTCAAATCGATCAACAACTCAATGGAGGACCTGTTTCGCAGTTAGGCGCCGCGAGGCCAGCAGAAAGACAATTTTACCCTACGACCACTCGCGTACCCTCGTACTCAACAGACTCGACAGCCAGTCTGCAACCCATGCCGGAGCAAACTTGGAGCAATCATGTAAATGATTATTCTGTTATTTGCACGCGTAATCATGATGAATGATGATTATTAAACCTCTCGTATTTTTTTAAGCTTTTATTTAAAGTCTTCTAAAAATATTAATGAATCAAGAAAACGTATATATCCACTCTGCATCATTAAAATTGTCAATTTTAGGTGAACAATATTATATCCAGAGGACTCACAAAGTTTTCTCTGGATTTGGATAGAGCGATTTACAAAACCTCAGGCACATCGGTGACACATCGGGAAAACGTGATCTTTTCTCCGCTCAGCGTATCCGTCGCCTTGTCATTAGTCCTGTTGGGTTCCGCCGGCAAGACATTCGACGAGGTTGCCCGAATACTCGGTTTAGAGACCGGTGTCGATATATCCCAACACTCGGAGATCGTTCATCAGATGTTCGGTCAGCTCCTGGCCATCATGAATTACAGGGTTGAAGGTAGCAATTTGCCGCGCGTGAGTTCCGCCAGTGGTATATTCGTTCAGGTATATTTATATATGTATATTCAATATTTTTATTATTTATATGTTATATATTGGTGAATAATTTGCAGCCTAATGAATTATCAAGGCTAAATCCGTTATTTAAGTTTGTAACAAAGATTTTCACGAGATAACATCCGCGAAATAACAAAATCTTTAAGTATCTAATATAATAACTTATTGATGATGAAATTTGCGGATTAAACTTTAGGAATACAAATAGATTAAATATTTTCCTTTATTTCAATTTTAAATAAAGAACTTCTTTTTAATAGACTTGACGTATTTTTAATTCCTATTCTAGCAAGGATATCCGATTCGACCCGAATTTCGCGCGATCAGCGAAAATGCGTACAGTAGCGAGGTGATAAATTTAGATTTTCGAACAAAAAGCAGGGAAGCGCGAGACACAATAAACGCTTGGGTGAAACAACGAACAATGGATAAAATTAGTAGTATATTGAGCGAAAATCCGGATTCGTTGACCACCGTGATTCTTTTATCCGCGCTTTACTTCAAAGGAGAATGGAATCAACATTTCATGGCAACCGCGACACGGAGGTACGTGATTTTGCTATTTATTTCAACTGATGCATAGTGTAAAAAAACGATCCCGTTTTTATTCTCTTGGTGATTATAAAATTTTTTTCGTTGCAGGAGACCATTTTTTATCGAACCGAATGACACGGTCGAGATAGATATGATGTATAACGGCGGTAATTTTCCCTTTTACGAGGACAAATCGTTGGGTGTTAAAATAATAGCTTTACCTTACAAAGGCTTAGAGGTAAATGTTTGAAAATATTAATTATATCGTTACTCTTTAATTTAATAGTGAGATAAAGTTAAATTACCTTTCAAAATTTTACAAACTTGAGCTGTTTTCTTTAATATCTCTTTATATTATTATCTACGCGTTAATAAATTTAAATGTTTTGTCTCGGCGAATTGTCTCTTTTAAGTAATATAATTCACGAGGACTTTTTTTTAATTCCAAGACATCTATGTACGTGCTTCTGCCGAAAGCTGAAGGTGCCGCCGCATTGAAGAACTTCCAGGACCAACTGACGGCTGAGACTATTGAGTATCTAATAAGCAATACAAAAAACGAGACTTGCATCGTCGGCCTTCCCCGTATGAAACTCTCGAGCACATTGAATTTGAACGACGCGCTTCATAATCTAGGCCTATACTCATTATTCGATCCGAAGACTGCGGATTTAAGCCTCTTGTCGAACGGGTTCGGCCAAACATCACAAGCACCACAAGCAGCAATTGTGCCGGTGCCGCAAGCACAAGCTGCGCCGATTCCACAAGCACAGGCTGCGCCGATTCCACAAGCATTCCCTACGTCGATTCCTCAAGCACAGGCTGCGCCGATTCCACAAGCATTCCCTACGTCGATTCCTCAAGCACAGGCTGCGCCGATTCCACAAGCATTCTCTACGTCGATTCCTCAAGTATTGTCCTCGTCGATTCCGCAAGCATTGCCTACGTCGATTCCACAAGCATTGCCTTCATCGATTCTACAAGCGTCATCGCAAATACCACGGCAAATTCCTCCCGCTCAATTGCCAAATACCAAGACCGACGAATATTTAATTTTCTCACGGTTCGGGAATAACAATAATCAAGGCGTGGTTAATGGCGCAAAGAGGAATTACTTTACATACGACGATAAAAGACGCGGAGTCAGCGTGGAGCAGTGGGACACGGGTTTCAACATTCGCACGATAGGTAGAACGCGTCGCGACGCTCGGAACGGAAAGCAACGCAACGAAACGAAGTCATCGCGTGTGGCGTACGTCATGGAGAAAGATGAGCTTGAGAAAGTCGCGCCAAAGATTGACGATGCGAGTACGAAATACGTGAGCTTAGAGGAGAATAAGTATCGTTTCCAAAATGCCGAAAGGAATAGCAGAAACAAACGACAGAGCCGACCCATAGACCAGAACTTCTTGAAGTTCATGCAGACTCAACAGTTACCTTTTTATGGTCTGGATAATCTGCGAAACAGCGCGAATCTCGTGAATCCCGGCCTGTACGCTACCGAAGTGTTGCACAAAGTGGAGATGGATGTGACGGAGAAGGGGACGGAAGCCGCGGCGACGACCGCGGTGCTTTTGCGTCGAGATGGCAATCAGAAAAAGCTGCTTGCCAATCGGCCTTTTATGTTTTTCATCAGGCACGATCCCACGAAGCTCATTCTCTTCTGGGGAACGGTGAATGTGCCGACTCCAAACTACGCCGTCGTCAGATGAATGCGCTGTGAACATTCCCTATAGATATATCGGAGTTCACTTTCCTCTTATTTCTAATATAATTCCTACTTATTTTTTATATATTTATATATTTGTCTCTTAATTCGAACAAATGCGACTGTTTTATGCCTTTTTATATACATATTTTGCACTGCTATAGAACGATTTCCGCGCAGCTTATCGCGGTCACAACGAATATTGAATTGTATAATATCCTAGTTTTATATATACCGGGTGTCTCAGACTACCCGTATCACCCGATTTATTCGTAAACGCAACATTTTAGAGAAAAATGTTCCAGACCAAAGTTGTATGGTTTCAAGGAGTACATAAGATGGTGTTATTAATTTCACCTTAAATAGTTGCTTGAAGGTCACGTAAAGGTCACCTTTAATTTTTTAAATAGAACTACCTACTTTTTATTACATATTCTTGTAGATTATCTCGAGGGCTTTCCAAAACACTATAAGAAAGTATTTTTTCATTAAGAATTTTTGGAATTATAAGGCTTGAAAGTTCTAGTATTTTGACATAAAATACAAAATATCTTGTAAAACATCAAGTTTTCGGTAATGTTACCTTAACACTTTTATGCACAAAATAATGAAACGAATCAATTGGCATAAAAAAAGTATAGTTCCTTTAAGAAAAAATATGTGATTTGCAACACGTATCTGCATACTTTTTCTTAAAAACAACTGTCTTTTTTTCATATCAATTGATTCGTCTCATTATTCTGTGCATAAAAGTATTAAGGTAACATTACCGAAAACTTGATGTTTTACAAGATATTTTGTATTTTTAAGGTAAAACTAATGACACCATCTTATGTACCCCTTGAAACCATACAACTTTGGTCTAAAACATTTTTCTCTAAAATGTTGCGTTTATGAATAAATCGGGTGATACGGGTGGTCTGAGACACCCGATATATATATATATATATATATATATATATATATATATATATTATTATACGTTTGTAACGCGTGCGCCTTAAGCCTATTATCGCGTCGTATATCTATATTGTAAGTTAAGACGATGTCACAATCGTACGCTTTAAGTAGAAATAAACACAATGTTGCATTTTATTATAATAACTAACGATGACGATCGAAACGCAATTTACGCAAGGAATATAGATAAATAAGATAATAAATGCAGATAACTTCAAATTTATAGAATTACGGATAAATCTCTGATGCAATTACGATGACGCTCTGATTAATTTAGTAAAATTGATTATGATACGATGCGCAGATTTCAAGCTTAATCTCATTTTCAAACCATATACGGTTCATCTTGCTCTTAGTAATAAATAAAGTTCCTTCAAATTCTTGAGAATAGATATGTCAAATCAATATATATATATATATCTTATTAGATGAGGTGTATACTCTAAATTAGTTTAAATATAATTGCGTCTATAATTAATTATATTATTTAATAGTTGCAATGTGATACGTATTTAATAGATATTAATTACGTTATTATTTTGATAATTTTTACACTTTTCGAATCGATAATTCTCTTTAATTTGTTATGACTGTTACAATTTAGTGGCATGTTATCAATGCGAAAAGCGCTAGGATCAGTAAATAGTGGACTTTTGCATCACTTATACATGCATAGATTTTAAACATCTATCGATTCGAAAAGTGTAAAAATTATCAAAATAATAACGTAATTAATATCTATTAAATACGTATCACATTGCAACTATTAAATAATATAATTAATTATAGACGCAATTATATTTAAACTAATTTAGAGTATACACCTCATCTAATAAGATCTAGACTAAAATCTAAACTGTCCACCTTTAGGCTAGATTATAATACACCTGATTGCTTGTTTTTTTATCATTATTTTATTGAACGGGACAGTCATATATATCATTCAAAATCTCTCTTCAATTGGGTAAAATTGCTGCTCGAGGATGTCAAAATAATCGTGTTGACCTATTGCCAATTTGTCAACCACACCTGACAAGTTTCAGGCGCATTTAAATAAACCCATAACTCGCGCCCATTCGAAACACGTGCGCAAAACTTGTGTAACGTTCGAAATTAATTCGTTAACGATATATTATTTGTCAAGGATCGGCAGTCGTGTCCTACAGATCGTCGCGTGTGTATCATCGCGTGTATATCGGCGCCGTGAAAATAAAGGATCTCCGACCAACGGATCCCCTTCTAATATTTCGCGTTTTCTAAGGTGGATGCATGCTATGGCAGAATACGCGTGGTGATCATGATCAAACGAGATTATCGCGAATCTTGAATGTCGCGCAAGATTTGAAAGCGCTCTCCGCTTTACTTAATTCGCAGTCGTTTCCATTTGTCATTGATCTCGCCTGTTTGGCCTTTCGACGAGAGTATCTAAAACTGGAAAAATGGTTAACGAATAAGATCAGAGCCTAGATCACGGTGAAGTTTTTGTCGCTGCATGTGTCAAGTTCCTACAACGAGATGCCCTCAAGTCATGGGCCCTGGTATCAGGCAAGATCCTACAGTTTCAGAGGCAAGCCAACTGCAGAAGGAAACACTCACTACAATCTTGGCTTGCTTACAAGTTTGCGCCGGAAGTGTCTCCCAAGAACTCTCGGAGGTAATAATGACAATGGTGCAGAATTCTAATGCTGAGTAAGAGCACCATGAACAGACCACCACCCCCAGTGAACACATTTCATAACGGCAATATAACATGGAAGTTACATGTAATATCACAATGTTATTCTTATATAAGGGCTACATATAACATGGAAGAAACATGCAATTTAACATTTGTTATATGCAAGTAATATAACTGTTATACATTTTTTTTGGCGTTACAGTTATGTAACAAAAATTGTGTAATTGTTCCCTGGTAACCAGTTTGCTAGTTCAGATGCATCCCGAAGAAGTGCGCAAGAAAACAGTCCAAAATTGCGACAAAAATGCATAATATCTGTGATTGAACGAGTACTTATGTACTATTGCAGTAGTCTGCTGTAAGAAGCTACTTTTCGTGCAGTTTTACAGCAGAATTGAAAAGGAATGGTTACCAGGGTTACGTAACACGCTTGGATCAATGTTAGTATAACTAGTAATATTCTGGTAATATTAATGGGGTGTAACGGAATAACATATACAATATAAGACTGTTGATTTGCTTACTGTTCACGTTTTTCTATGTGTCCGGGCTTTTAAACCAGCATCGTTTTATTTTGCTAGAGCTAATAATGATCTGCGCTTTTCATCATAAATTTTCAATTGTTTTTAAATATATATATTTTGTTTGAAAGGTTTAAGGAGGTTCGATGGCTTCATCGGAGAGAGTAGTGGGACGCGGGAATTCTGGAAACAGCGCACTAGCGTTTGAAGTAGTAGGAATGAAGGGGATTGCTCTGATTGGTCGCCGCGTGTATAATGCGTGCTGCTGTTCACGTCGTTCACGACCATGGCAGTCTATGCAGACAAAAAATCAAGCAATTTATGCTTTAATAATTAATTTTTCTACGAAATGTGCGGTAACCTTCCCCTTTCTTTTGCTCATTTATTTGTAAATTATTAAGTTACATGTGCAAATTTCTTTTTCTTTATCATTTGCATTTTTTCTTGCACTTATTTCATTCTAAAGGTATATGCAATATGTCATTTCCCATAAAAACCATAAGAACCTATGTTAAAAATGCAGCCAGTTTCATGCAATTTTAATATGTTGTTCTGGAATGCAAAATAGAATTATGTGAATTTTTTGGGAATTTTTCACCGTCCCGTTTTGAAAAAAATCTACTCCAAAAACCTAAAAAGTACAATTTTAGGAGTAGATTTATTTCAAAACGGGACGGTGAAAAATTCCCAAAAAATTCACATAATTCTATTTTGCATTGCAGAACAACATATTAAAATTTCATGAAATTCTCTGCGTTTTGTTGTAGCCATCGAACCACCTTAATATTGTGCAGAGGCCTTTTAGTTTGCCTTAAGGCAAAAATTATAATTTACAAAATACATAATTTATAATTAATAATTTACAAGATATTTATAATTTATATGATCAATTTATATAATCATCTATCATCTATCCGTATCGGTAAATAACGTAATTAATCATCATGATGCATATTACCATTAC
>NW_020224812.1:0-652 GCF_003070985.1 Temnothorax curvispinosus | reverse complement strand
TCGGGCTTTTTCCGCATTTTCGTAATTAACAATTACTGTATATTTCTTGTTGTTGCCTTCCAGGTCCACAAGGACCAAACCTATGTGAACCTGGCACCCGACTTCCGAAAAATTAATTTTTTTACAGAAAACGTTAGCATTTTGTTTGTAGTTGTTTGTAGTAACAAAAATTTTGTTTGTAGTTTAATACATTAAAAATGATAAAAATTAAAAAAATTACTCGCACTCCACTTTGAGATATCTCAAATCCGTTTGCGCCATCTTCTTTAGAATCATTTGTAGTTGTTTGTAGTGCTTTTCTTTTTGTTTATAGTTGCACCATTCAAAAGTTATTATATTTTTGCAACAAAAAAAAAACAAAAAGAGTAACTTTGCCAATTTTGGAAATATTTTAAAACTAATTGCGCGACTCGATGTAGAATTGTTTGTAGTTGTTTGTAATAGTTTTCGTTCCGTTTCGTTTAAAATATCTCCAAAATTGTCTCTCAAAATTATCTCTTTTTGTTTATTGCAAAAATATAATAACTTTTGAATGGTGCAACTATAAACAAAAAGAAAAGCACTATAAACACCTACAAATGATTCTGAAAAAGATGGCGCAAGCGGATTTGAGATATCTCCAAAATTGGCAAAGTTACTCTTTTTGTTTATT
>NW_020224811.1:0-4762 GCF_003070985.1 Temnothorax curvispinosus | reverse complement strand
GCGGAGATTTTTCCGTCAAAGACAAACCACGCTCAGGCCGACCAAATGAAATCGATAGCGACAATTTGAAGGCGATGATCGATTCCAATCCACACTACACGACGCGGGAGATTGCAGACGTTCTCCTAATATCAAAATCGAGCGTGGAAAATTATCTGCATCAACTTGGATACGTTAGCCGTCTCGATGTTTGGGTTCCACACGAACTGAAAGAAGCTCATTTAATCCAACGCATTTCCATCAGCGATTCACTCGGAAAACGTGAGAAAAACGATCCATTTCTGAAGCGTATGGTAACTGGCGATGAAAAATGGATCTTCTACAATAACATCACGTGCAAAAAATTGTGGGGGCAGCGTAGCGAACCGCCACAAATCGCTTCGAAGGCAGAATTTCACCCGAGCAAGATTATGCTCTCAATTTGGTGGGATTGGAAAAATGTTGTGTATTACGAGCTACTTCCGAAGAACAGAACAATCAATTCAGATGTTTACTGTAATCAGCTGGATAAATTAAATGCAGCGATCCACGCCTAGGCCGCACACATCTCTACAAATGTGACGTTCTGGGTGATGCGAGGTGGCTCGATCCGGCAAAACGTCTTCGTCGAAATCAATTTTTATGGGTTCTTCTTGCAGTTAAAGAAGTAAAACCCCAGGATAATTAGCTGTTGGTCGGCGATGTAGATTATGGCTCCTTGGATCCGTCGAAGGTAGGTAATTCAATAATCTTTATCTTTCTTTTGATATAAAAGAGTATGATATTTATTGTAGAACTTTTACGATACAAGTGGTTTATGTGGGAGGATGAAACAAGTATAAGATATGTGACCTTTCCTGGCTCGTTCCACACTCTCCGTCGAGAGGGTGAAAGATTCCGCTTTTATACAATTTTGGAAACGGTAGTGGGAGGTGACCCCACCTCGTTACAATGAGTCATAAGGCGTTGTCTAGCGGATGTTGTGACGTCCTGGGTGATGCGAGGTGGCTCGATCCGGCAGAACGTCTCCGTTGATGGGTTCTTTTTCTTGCAGTTAAGGAGGTAAAACCCCAGGATAATTAACTGTTGGTCGGCTATGTGGATTGTGGCTCCTTGGATCCGTCGAAGGTAGGTAATTCAATAATCTTTATCTTCCTTTTGATATAAAAGAGTATGATATTTATTGTAGAACTTTTACGATACAAGTGGCTTATGTGGGAGGATGGAACAAGTATAAGATATGTGACCCTTCCTGGCTCGTTCCACACTCTCCGTCGAGAGGGTGAAAGATTCCGCTTTTATACAATTTTGGAAACGGTAGTGGGAGGTGACCGCACCTCGTTACAATGAGTCATAAGGCGTTGTCTAGCGGATGTGAGTCTACTTCTAGTGGTGTGGCTCGCTTGCCAGCAATGAGTCATAGGATGGTATCTTGAAATTCATTACCTTATATGGTCATGCGTTGCGTTCTGCTTCGACATGTCCATATATGGTCTATGCGAAGACTAGATTCACTCGAATGAGTCATACAGGTGACTCATCTGAATTCTATTTTATTCTCTAGTCTAACAGCGATTTGTATTGAGAGCGATACCAACTTTCATTATGAAATTTCAATATGATTTTTATCAAAAAGGAAAATAATCTTTAATATTTTAATTTTAAAATGTGCAAATATATGTTGAATATTATTTAAGTTTCTTCAGACATACTTTACATACAGTAGAATAATTCAATAGTACAATTAAAGTCATTATTAGTATGTCTAAAGTATAAAAGATATTGCTCTCTTTGTCTAACAGTTACTATAGTATATCTGACTCTCTCTTTCTCTCTTTCAGATCGTACAATACTCGCATCTCGCTTGGATTCGTCTTCCTTTTGCTACGCATAATACAATTTTATCTTTTTCAGGTTCGTGAGTAACGCTTCGGCATTTGACGCTCTATATTTATACTAATTTTAGTAAGTATACATATATTTGTTAATAATAATATTGATAAAAATGATTTTAACAGTGGTAGTGATGTTTCTAATATCTTGTTAATAATGTATCGTGCAGGTAGGAATGGTTAGCATTCTCATTAGTACAGGAAATCAATGAAATTAAATTGTTTATATAATAAAATTTTTATTATTTTTATATCTCGCGAATGGTTGGGAATTTGATTGGAGTGTATAGGAAACATATTGCAGAACTTTCATTAAAGTATAATATAGCATTGGAAAATTTTATTGTTAATATATATGTTTGTTAATAACAAATTATTAATTAAATAAATTGGTACTTTTTAATTTACATATTGATATTGTCAAGTTTTCCTTAGTCGCACGGTTTTAATTCTACAATGAAATATTTTTTTATGAGGCACTTTATTTTATTGTTATAAATATTTCGTAAATAAACAATTGCAGAAATAAAAGTTATTATCATTTTTCGTAGGTGTACTGATGCAAAGTTTACGTGCGCGGTCAGAATTCGTGTTTACCCGAACGAGTTTTCATCCACATAATTGTTTCATCCACATAATTGCCAATTATATGAACGAGTGCAGACGAAGGTATGTATTTTGTTAATTAATTAGGTGTAGCAAATTGTTACAAATTATGTTTTTTATACGGGTTTAAACAGGAAGGTACAAACTTAATTTACATGCAAACGGGGTATTTTTAGCAGGCGTAGTTTAAGAGATATTAAGGATCGAAGTTCGATCCAGTCAAATTTTCGTTATTTGGGGGGTATAATATCAATTGTATGGCACAACTCCCATGCTAAACCGTTATACCGGGTGTCTTTCCCTTCGGAATTTTTGTAGCCTCAACCAGAGGAGTGACGAGGTTTTGACTTATACAAAAGTTATTGTGCATAACCTGGGGCACATGTTAACGGCTATTATTAGCGTGGTTAATTATTTATTTATAATTGTTTATAAAAATAAGTTGCAAAATTGAACAATCTTGTAGTAAGTATTTTTTCATTAAGTCGATCGGTTTTTCGAGATGATTTTAATGACGTAGTTAGTAAAATGGTATTGATATAAATTTAATTGTTTATAACAATTGTTTTGAAAAATATTAATAATAGTTATTTCAATGTGGTGTTTTTCCATAAATATAAGAGAATGTATTTCTATAATTGTTTTATCTCCGTCTATTTGTTTTCATTTTTATTTTAATTTATTAAGAGTCTATAGGGCTATCTTTGTCTTACTCTCTGTGAACTGGTATTAAACTATCCTCGTCTTTCATGGAGTGAATGTTCAATTTTCAATCTCGTTTATTAATTTAATTAATTTAAATAGAAAATCGGCGTTAACGTTACTGGTGTTTAGGAGTATGAGAGATTCCATTTTTATCGTAAGAATTAAGTGTCAAAATTTTCGTTCAAAATGAAATTTTTCGGTCTTAAAATGTATAAAAGACATTAATGTAAAAGTGATTTGGTCTTTGTAAGTCTAAAAGGTAGGAAATTCAAAATGGCGGACGTGAAACTTTAATAATTTATAACTCGAGAACGGTAAGAGATAAAAAGATGGGGTTTCTTTTGTTATGTTCAGATAATTAAAGGCATTATTTTAGGTTGTTTAAAATTTCTATAGATTTCCATAATTTTTAATTATATCTCGGAATTAAGAAGAGATATGATGTGGAGATTTTTGTGAGGTTATTTGACATGCTCTGCTGAGTGTCTGCAGTGATTTTATTCATCATCTTTAATAATATTTTTATGATAAATTTTATTGTTAATTAGTTTATTTTGAGAGATCCAACAATGATTCATAACCAAAAGTTGTTTGACTTTTTGTGATAGTTCCAGTAGTCACATTAGCTAGGTTTGTTAATAATATATTTAAATTGTTTATAACAATCATGTTTGAAAAATGTTAGTAAGATTATTATTTTAGCGTGATAATATTCTTTAGGCACAAAAGGTTATGTTCTTATAAATAATCTATTTTTAATTTATTTATTTATATTTTATTTTAATTTTCTGAGTTTTATTCTTATGGAACATATATTTATTCGTGTGTTGAATTGAATTTATATTGCATAAAGGTTCTCATAAAACCTGTAATATCCATTTACGATCAATTGTAGTGATGCTGGGGAATTTTAACAAGCAATTGTCCAAAAGTTTATAGTGTGATTCATGAAAATAGGGCTTAAACTTGAAAAGGTGCCTTTAGGCAGCCATGTTCTCTAGGCTTGTGTCTACTACTTTATGAACGCGTGCTCGCATCAACTAAGTGATTGTTGTGACAGTTAAGTTAAGGTGTGATTATTTATTCTTATATTGTTTTCAGGTGCTGTGCAATATGGATGGAAATCGAAAAATTTATGCGGCTGGAATATAGTGGTGATTATACCGTCAGACGTGACATTGGCCGGTACTTCGTTGCACAAGTGATTGTAGATCGTTGACATGTGTAACGACACCCAAGACATCTAAAAAAAACCAACATCGTCAACTCCGACGTTTCAACCGACGTCCGGTATATTGTTACCAACGTTTCGTTTATATCATATTCTAAACGTTAACGGTGTTTGTTTGTCGCCGTGACAGTAAAACTTTACGGTAAAACGCGATACACGTACAACGGACCGGTAAGTGACCGTTACGTTTACAGCGAAACATCGAACGAGAACGACGGGTTGTCACGTGCGCAAGCGAAACGTCGCGAAGCGACCGCGTAACGCGGAAAAAAACGCCGTTACGTAACGTAACCACGTTTAACGGTTACCGATATTTTTATACTGTACCTATTAAAACATCTTTCTCTTT
>NW_020224810.1:0-1318 GCF_003070985.1 Temnothorax curvispinosus | reverse complement strand
GCACATCTGTATAAACTGCGTTATGCTCTTCGAGAAAGAGTTGAAACTTCCTATGCGAAAGAAATTTGTGACCGCCTTTAACAGCATTAATAATTTTAGTGACGACTTGCATTGCATTACACAGTTTAACAACTTTCCCACATAACGCTTCTTGATGAATAATGCAATGTATAAAGGGGAATTTCAAATCTCGCTGCTTTATTTGACCGAGAAGTCCTTTTTTTGATCCTGTCATTGCTTTTGCGCCGTCAGTAACAATCGCTGAACATCTTGAAAAATCAGTACCAAATTTTTCAAGAGTTTGATTAACAGCATTGAAGATATCGATACCTGTTGTTGTTTCATGCAATGGAACGAAATCTAAAAGCTCCTCGACATATGAAAAATCGTTTTGCACGATTCGAGCAAAAATGCTCAATTGACTCACATGTCCAATATCGGTGCTTTCATCGAGACATAACGAATAAAAAGAACAAGACTCTAATAAAGATTTTAATTTTTCTTGTAAAGAAGAAGCAATGCAATTTACACGAGATTTTACAGTGTTTGGGCTTAATGGAATGCTAGCAGCTTCTTGAAGAGTCAATGATTCTCCGAATGACTGTACTGCTGTAATGAGGCATTTTTTCACAAATTCACCTTCCGTAAACGATTTACCATGTTTGGCAATAAGATGAGATATGGCATAAGATGCAACAAGAGCTTTTGTTGAAATTATAGTATTATTGGAATGAGAGACCGAACTACGACTTTCCCGATTAACTAGTTTTAATCCCTCAATTAAATTAAATTTTTCCTGGCCCACATATTTCGAATATTCACTGACATGTTTATTCTTATAATGTCTATCAACAACATACTTTTTAACAGTAGAGGGTTGATAACCACACAGAAGACAAGTGGTTTTATTACAAATAGATGCGAAAAAATTTTCTTCCCATACCTTGTCAAAAGGTTGCTCATACTTTTTTTTGCCATCCATTCTTCAAGTGTATATGAATATGTCAAAGAAGAAAGACATAATATACACAGATACACTGTAAAATATAAAATATGTACAACATATATCAATAAATATTAAAATACATAATATTTAACATGTATCGCTGTCACAGATAGCATTATATCACACACAGCACCATCACATGTAACACTATCACTATTGCACAAAAAAGCACGTTCACTTTCTTATCAATATATGTCTTCGAACTTTATAAACTTACACAGGACTCGCGCACGTCGTGAAACGTTAGTGAAAACCGTTAAGAAACAGCGCATCTTCCTGCTGTGGTTGATAGTCATTTGTTTTATCTTCTCT
>NW_020224809.1:0-1056 GCF_003070985.1 Temnothorax curvispinosus | reverse complement strand
TCTTTTGAAGTCTCAATTATTGAGATTTGAGATGTTCTAACTGCCCCCCTTAGAAAGAGATGAATAGTGATTAAACTAAGGTTTAAAGTTAACCGACATTTGTAAAATTACGACAATAAATTTCCTCGTCACCCATGAGGTACTATTGTTGACGCGTTTTTTTTTTTTTAAGTGGTTTCCCCTGTAGGCCTAGTCCACTAAAAAATAATATTAGAATATAATCGAATTTTTATGATTATAACTATAACAGAGAAGAAAATAAAACTATATATATTATTATACATATACTCTTAAAGACAGACAAACATTTAGAATATTTTTCTATTCTTTCATTATATTTTTTACTGTATATGTGTATACATATAAAAACTCGATCATTTTTTAATATTATTTTTTACACTTGTCTTTGTGACAAATATGATGCCTTGTTTATGCGTGCACGACGGTCGTCCCTGTAGTGGCAAAGTTTTTACGCTCTGGACCACTTATTTTTCTTATTTTAATGATAGGTAGAAGTAGCCAATACGTTCTGATTATATATTAACACCGCTCTATACTTTATTATTATCACGAGGAACGTGTGCGGCGCGTGCGGCCATGTTACAATGACGATACTGTCTGTATCGAATTCTTTACAAAGACTACTACAAATGTGGCCTGTGTGCGACCATGGTATACAACGACGACTGCTCCGAACGTCGGTCGAGTTCACTCCGATTCGAGTCGGGAAGATAACATAGAAAGGGGGGGGAAACGATGGCGCAGGGCCGTACAATATCACGCGAAATCCCAACAATAGATATGCATCGGCAAGCTATAAAGATAGTATGCAAGCATTATACATTGCATAGCTTCAGTGAACTCGGAGTCACAATCCAGGGAATTGTGCGACAAATCCAGACTGGCGAGATTTGTGGCCTTAAGTTCCTCGACGGTGATTCGCCGCAGAAGATTACCGCGAACCGACAAGAACCTAAACGGAAACAAAAATGTGAGATACCCTGGTCAGCGAATATCTTAACGTCGTAATACACTATTCAATAAATATCTTGATGT
>NW_020224808.1:3766-4811 GCF_003070985.1 Temnothorax curvispinosus | reverse complement strand
GTTTTAAAATGTGAGTCAGTGATATTAATTGCAAATATTAATTGTAACTGTTATGCCTGTTATGAAAGTTCGATTTGAGATTAAAATTAAATTCAAATAAGAATAAATAGTATTCAGTGAATACCGTTACGAATTGACGTTTTGTCTCACATGAATTTCGTTAGAAACCGGTGTCAGAAATTTTTCACATTTTTCAGGAAATATTGACCGAATTTTAAAGATTTGTATGTAAAACAGGGGTAGAATTTCCCGGAGAGTGCTATAAACTGTATAATTTTTCGTTACCAATCTTTTTGGAAATCGATTACAAAATTTTTCCAATTTTTTAGAAAATATTTGAGTGAATCTCAAAGAATTGTATACGACGGAATTGCCGCTGATCGGTAAGTGAAATATCGGAAAAGCGGAAATGACTCAATAATATGAAACTCGAGTAGAAAAAGACCGGTTACGACATGTTTAATCTATAAACACTCTTTATGTTTGTCTACAATAAGGATATTGAAACAGAAATAAAATCGTTTAAGAAAAACGACTCCCGGGCGAAGCCCGGGTAACCAGCTAGTATATATATATATATATATATATAGAATAAAAACCGTTCTAGAATCCAATAATTAACATTGATACAAAATAAATAATTGTTAAGGGGATCCTAAACCCGTCTGTATTA
Source organism: Temnothorax curvispinosus (assembly GCF_003070985.1). Classification (NCBI taxonomy): domain Eukaryota; kingdom Metazoa; phylum Arthropoda; class Insecta; order Hymenoptera; family Formicidae; genus Temnothorax; species Temnothorax curvispinosus. Next base: position 4,138 of record NW_020224808.1, on the reverse strand, counting down.
CCGACCAAATTCTATCTGTTCTTGTATAGACAATGATGATAGACAAGGATGGGGGGGGGGGGGTCTTGAATTTTCCCTCGGGTGAGGGAGAGTAGGTGTCTTCTGTCCGAGGACAATTATTTAACACACACAATGTAAACCAAACCAATAGGAATAAAAATGTAGACTTCGCGTCTACATGGAAAGTGCACCATTACGCACGCTACGCGTGCGTGATAGACCACTTTCCAGGCACTTGCAACATAAAATAGGGAGTGTAAGCCGTGTGTAAAGATGAAAATTCCCGGGTGCGGTTACCGCACTCGCCTTCGGCTCGTGCGTAAACTCCGCACCCGGGAATTTTTATCTTACCTCACTTGTTACACAAATAAC
>NW_020224808.1:0-3666 GCF_003070985.1 Temnothorax curvispinosus | reverse complement strand
TGTTAATATATATATATATATATATATATATATATATATATATATAGGGGCATATATATAAGGGCATATATAGGTAGACCGGGGCACGTTGTCACATCGGCTTTATTTAAAAAACTAATAACCAGAGAGCAGTACCCGTCATTCTCAAAACGTGTTAGTGTATGCCCATCTTTGGTGTGTTTACAGTGTTGAGATTGTTCCAGCCGTGTTGACGTAAAATCAACTTGAAAGTTTTTTGCGACCGTAAGTAAAATTTTATTGTCTAATATTCAACGTACTGGACATGAAGCTTATGTTTTTTCAGAATAGACCTTTATATTATCTTAAAGTATGTACTTTTACTTTCCGCGTGCAATACCTAACCTTATGAATATCTCAAACGTGTCGGCCATGAGGCTGTTTGAAGTAAAAAAATGCCCTCGGGGCACGTTGTCACGAATTTGATGGGAATCTATTGCAAATCTTCGGATGACGATAACGAGTAAAAATATTTTATGTTTAATCACTGACATGATTGTAAAAGAAAAAATGTATATCAATAAGTTGCGCATTCGAGTGGAATTATTGTATTTAGATTAAGACAAAAAATTCGTGCTTTTTGTACTTTTTTGAAATAAAATAAATGTTTCTATGAAGGATTTTACTTTTTTACATTGCAGCGCACTATAATATATTGATATTTACGTTGAATACAGTTTGAATAACATTTTGCATGCAATTACATTTGATGTGACAACGTGCCCCGGTCACGTGGAGGTGTCGCGCCGGTTCGTACCCATATCCGCAGCAGGTCTCCAAGGTAAAGAGGATCTAGTCGATAGACTAATATAGGTAAGGGAAGTCGGCAAATTGGATCCGTAACTTCGGAATAAGGATTGGCTCTGAGAAGCGGGGCGTGTCGGGCTTGGTCGGGAAGCGGGTTTGGCTGACGTGCCGGGCCTGGGCGAGGTGAACCGATCGGCGTTCTCGCGCCGGTCCCGGAGATCCGAGCTCGGTCCCGTGCCTTGGCCTCCCGCGGATCTTCCTTGCTGCGAGGTTTCCGTGGCGGCGCGAGCCGTCGTGGTCGTCCTCTTCGGCCGCCATTCAACGCTCAGCTCAAAACTGGCACAAACTAGGGGAATCCGACTGTCTAATTAAAACAAAGCATTGCGATGGCCCTCGCGGGTGTTGGCGCAATGTGATTTCTGAGTGTCAAGTATATATTTAAGATTAAGTAAAACAAGTATATATTTAATAACTGTTTATGACTGTTATCTGTTAAATAAAATAAGAATACGAATAGCGATACTTTTTGCCATAAATGTTTCTTTATCCAATCAAAATACTACTTAAATTAGTTTTTATTTTATGTAGGTTTAAAATAAAAAATATCATTGTTCATTTATACTGCATATTTATTTACGTTGAATAATATGTAATGTATAATAATTCGTCATCGGTATACAGTGATACGTCGTCAATATTGCCGTCATTAATAACTACCAATTTTCTGCGCAATCCAATCATTGAATTTGTACACTCTGGTGTACACGGATGGCGCGCCTGGAGTACCGCATGGAATAATACCCCAAGATACTATTCCAGTGAGCTCCGGCTTTTGTCCATTGTACGAGACTAGAGGGCCACCGGAGTCATTTGCTAACTATAGTTTTCATTTTAATTATTAATTATAAAGCAATTAGTTATTTACTGCGAAATAATTAATTATTTATAATATTTCGCGTGTGTTTCGTATTTATTTGTCAATAAATACAATTTATATAATCAATACAATAAAATTAAACGGCTTACTACAATGTGCTTAAAGGAGTAATATATATCATGTGGTATGACGTATAAAATGAGACTCGATTATTGATTGCGAGAATAGTGGTAGTGGTAGTAAGACCGATCAATAAAGAGACTAGTACAGGTGCAGGCAGGAGAAACATGGCAGGCGTCTTACTTCGGTAAGTAAATTACACGAATCTTAACTATAAAGGTGTTGTTATTCTTCAAAGTTTATTTAATATATAAATTATTTGATATACTGCAATAGTTACCAATATTTTTATTTTTATAAATATGAGCTGCACAATGTCAAGGTCTACCATTGCACTTGTATCCATGATTGTACTATTGATTGTCGTTATAGCAATGACGAATATGCAATTACTTTTTTAACCTAAGAAATGTACATTTTATTTGTTTTTAACACATACACGCATGCACCCACAGACTTTCTATTACTTATATAAATATATCTATATTCTAATCACATTACCCGAATATTATTAAACAGTCTCTAAAGTTGTACTCTGTAATTATTGTCAAAAGTTTCAAAAGCAAATATATTGATCGCTATAAACACTATTTGTTTGATGATACTTTATGTTTAACATTAATTTATATTAACTTTCAGCATTTATGTAGTGCCCTTTGATACATTAATTAATACTATACATAGCGTTTATTTTAATATCTATTTAGAAGTCTTCAGCATTTGGAAACTTCAGCTAACGAACCTACTGCCAAATGGACTGTTCCTTTAAGCGACGGGAATCATGTGGTGGAGTTTGAACATGGAACGGCAACAGGCCGACGCATGGTAAAAGTCGATGGCAATAATATAGTTCACAGAGAATGGATGTTTCGTCTGGTCGGTGATGAAGTATTTATGTTCAATAACACCAAGTTCGTGATCAGAGTCGATCCAATGCCAGGTAAAACCCCATTATCTCATTCATGAAATAATAAATACTTTATTATTTCGTTATAAAATTAAATAGGTCTGAAATATTCTTACTCGTTGTGGGTGAACGGAAAGAGCTATAAGCAATTTGTCCAATCGCAATCAAAAATACTGGAGACTTGGTTGGCCAAAGTTGGGAACGAAGAATATAGAGTCGTGTTAGGTAATTAATTAAAGTAGTATTATATAGCTGAAATACTTGACTTTTATTTCATGACATTTGCAGATAAACACGCTCACAGCGTTTGGGTGAATGGACAAGAAGTGGAAGTTGAGGTAATTACAAGAGTAGAAATTTTTTTACTATTACTTTACTAGAAATTTAGCTAGTAAAAAATCTATCCTCTTATAATTATTTAATACTAAATATATAAATTAAATAATTTATATAGAGCGAATTTATGGACGGTGGTGCGGAAATTCTCTTCTCCGTTGGCGGCTTACCGGCCGCTATCAGATCTTATAGTTCGGAACAAAAAGAGATTGGTATAGCGTATGCTTTATATATCAATGACGTTGAAATACAGCAAGAAGGTTTGTTGGAAGAATCTTGATCATCTTAACTTGTCTAATTAGATTTTACGTGTTTGATACTAATTGATATAAGTATATGCACATCATTGATAATATAATCATAAATTATATGCATCAATAAATGACTACACAAGTGTGAAACACAATATTTTTAAAATGTTATTATTGTTTAAAATTATATTTAATCACACTACTATCAAATGTGCCATGTAACTTTGTGTACATTTTTTAAACTATGAGTGTAAAATAAAAATCCCTGAATCCAATGTATTGTAAATTTAATTACTTTAATTTGCACAAAAATGTATTCTATTATTAAAGAATATTACCTGAAGATAGCTGGAGTTTTTATATTCCTATTTGTGTGACATAAAAGCTATTCGATTCACGCTCACAGCGCT
>NW_020224807.1:0-1717 GCF_003070985.1 Temnothorax curvispinosus | reverse complement strand
GTTCGGTTAAGTCATATAAATATCGATAAGATGTCTATCATTTTATTCTTATATATCCGTATTAATGCATACGGTAAAATTATTACCATAAATAACGATACATTATCGTGTATATACGATTGATTCAGACGGGCAATAATTGTACATATAGAAAACGATTCATAACTATAAAATTTTTATAGTTATTTTCTTATTCGGACCTAAAACGATAGAAACCGATTCGATTCGATTAATGTTTTATCTGTCTTTTAAATATGCAACGATAGAACCGATAAGATACGATTAAACACGATACAGATATAGCTGTTTTTAATCGTTTTCTATCGGATATGGTTACCAGGGATTTGCACGTTATAAGAAAGAAAGAGAGAAAGAGAGAGAGAGAAAGAGAGAGAGATTGATTGATTGATTGATAAGTTTAATTATGCCCGAGCAATGGCTAAGGGGCAAAAATAAGATAACAAAGTCTGATTACAACGGCATATGCTCACTCTCAGACAATGTAGTATAATACAAAACAACTTATAGCTAACGCAACTTAGGAACTAGCGCAATACAAAACCCAACAGAATAACGCGATATAAACCAAAATGCAAGAAGAAGAAAAGATCCAAGAAAAGTACAAAATAGGGAGTGCACAGAACAACGGGGAAAAGAACACAAGACTTACACGTCTGATTCAGATGAAAGCAAGAACATGCGAAGTAAGCTTTTAAATGATGCAAAAGACGATGCTGAGGTAACTGAATTAGGAAGAGAATGCCAGAAGTAAATGGAAGAAAGCTGGAAAGAGGATCTATAGGCAACAGTTCTATGAGCAGGAATGTGAAAAGTTTGAGTAGATGATGAAGCGAGCCGATCAGACTTCCTAAGAGTAGGATCAGGGGAAGTAAAAAGTTCACGCAAGTATGATGGTGAGCCCATATGCAGGATACGATAAATCTGGCATCCAAGAAAGTAGTACCGTCTATTTTCAACAGAAAGCCACTTCAACCTACGTCGATATGGAGTAATATGTTCATCACGCTTTAGGTCATAGATAAACCGAATACAACAATTGAGAAGTCTCTGTAACTTGGTATTCAGTTCCTTGGTCAGACCGTGGTATACAAGGCAACAGTAATCTATATGCGGTATAATCAAGGTTGTTACGAGCTTGATCCTGAGATTGGTGGAAAGAGAGTTTTTGTTGTATTTCAGATTGTATAACGCATGATGGACTCTCTGCGAAACCAACGAGATATGATTCGTCCAGGATAAATTAGACGTGAAGATGACACCTAAATTCTGTACCTCGCTTACAAAAGGTAAAGGCGTATTATTTACAACAATAGGCGGTATGCTGCTAAGATCAATGTCGTTCACATATGCTTGACTGCCGAATATAATAACCTTGGATTTAGCAGGATTAAGCTTGAGACCGTTTGACATGGCATAGTCAAAAATGGCATTGGCATCTCTAGAAATTAATTCCAAGGCATGTGGAATATTGGCAGGTGAGCATGAGAGATAAATTTGAATATCATCGGCAAAGATCATGTGAAGCACATAACGCAAAATTTTACATATGTCGTTGATGAATAATATAAACAGGAGAGGGCCAAGTACGGAGCCTTGCGGAACTCCAGATGAGGTAAATACCCAATCAGAAAGGTTCCCGGCATCATCAATAACCGCTTGAGAACGGCCAGTTAAATACGAGAATAACCAGTTTAAG
>NW_020224806.1:0-3617 GCF_003070985.1 Temnothorax curvispinosus | reverse complement strand
GTTCGCTATCCGCGACTTGGATAGGTTAGTTCGTGCACGAATTTTCAATAAAAATATCTTCCGGTCCGCTTTCATCGCGAGTTCCGAATTTCATGAATTTCCAGTACGGAATGGCGCGAATTGGATTCTTGCATGTATTACAAAAATGTTATATAACTACATTGACAAGAAAAGTACTCGTTTAAGTGCAATCTAATTATAGGATGTATAATAAAATAATAAATGGTTCTACGAGTTTTAACTAATATTATTTTGGCAATTGTTCTTCGCCAGGGCGTCTAACAGACTGCAACCTATTTCTTAATTTGTTATATTTTATACCTAAGAAGATATATGAATATTGAGAACATTAAATATTGAGAAATATTACAAATTTCTTTTAGATATATGTAACTTGACCATGATATATTTTGAGAAATATTCTCAAACTTTTGAACCATTTGTGAGCAACCATATACTATTTTGCAAATCAATTTGTCTATGTTGCGCATATAAAACCGTCACAAGCATCTCCATTTTTTTTCTTTACACGATGTATGTCAATAAGATACATTACGCTGATTGTTAAATCGGCGTATTTATCTGCGTTCGACGAACGGCTTGTGTTGCGGCAGAATTTGCCAACAAATTTAAACAGCGAAGAACGATAAGTAATTAATGTTTGCTTTACCACGGTTCAGCTAATTGCGGTTTTCAGAGAATGCCGTTTCCGGCAACAAAGAAAATTTAAGCATCAAATAAATATAAATAAACCATAAAGGTTTAAGGTCAATTTTTGTTGTATTTTAAGACACCGATTTAATTTAATGTTCAATACAAAATATTGAACATCATTACAGATCACTAAATTCCTGTCTTTCTCTCGTATTATATATTATTTTTCATCTAAAAGAAGAGATAAAAAATCTTATACAAATATAAATAAGTACATACATATCTAAAAAAAAAAAAAAAAATTTTTTTTAAATTTAGTTCAGATTCCTTTCGCAAGTAAACGAAACCCAATTTTGCCAGAAAATGTTTCGCTCGACCAAAATCGCCGTGTGTTGCATAAATCTGCGATCTGCATATATAATTTATCGAGCGACAATTTGTCGTAACGTGAAAAAACTCGTGTCCGTCACGAGTAATTCATCGTACTGCTCCATCGGGAATTCGATCGTTCGGAAAGACATCGACAGTAAAATGATATGTATAAATTCCTCAAGTAAAAAACGCAATGCGTCATAAAACCTGCGAGTCTGTAACGTGGATCAGTTTAACCCAAATTGCAGTCTCAAATGTGAATTTTAAATATGTACCTACATTGCCTAATAAAAATAGGAAAAAAAGAAATGTATGATTTCTGTATATGTCAATTTGCAGTTGATTGTTACCTGTAAAGTGATAAGTAAAACCAAAACTGCTTACAATAATTTTTATTTTGAAAAAAGATTTCCTAGACATTCACGACACTGATAAATTATAGAAAGTAATCAAATCTGCAGAAAAATGTACGTCATAACAATAGTGTAGCTTCAACAAAATATCAAAAGCTTGCAAACCATTGTGCTTCCAATTTCAATTAGATGATCATTTGCCTTGCGCTCGCGCGGCATTAATTTATAATGCGCTTGAAATATTTATACAAGGAAGCGAGAACCATCCACCACTTGTCTCTACGCTTCGCAATTTTTCTTATTCCGTTCGCATGCTTATTTCCCTTACCTTTCTGCCACTCGCGGCGGAAACGCGTTGCCCGTGCGAAATTTAATTCAGGCACTCCGGTTCCAGCGCCCGGCTACGCCTCCTCCCTCTCTCTTTCTCTCTCTCTCTCTCCCTACGATTTATAATGACACCGAACCAGCGCGGCGCCCGTGTATTCGCATAGTAAGTTTCGGTATTGTTGCGGATACAGCGTGTAATATCACCGTGAAATATCGCCCGATCCACAGGGTACTCTATAATATCACCTTCCACCGCAATTACGACTGGATACTTCCGAATGACCGGACGCGGTGTTCTCGCAGTTTGTTTGTGCCGTACAGGGAACTGAGATTAGATTATAGTGATTAGACCAATTATACGTGTTCTGCGCGAACGAACGGGAATAAAGCGAAGCTGCATATAAACGCGCCTGTGAACTAGGACTAAACAACTAATCTAGTTGCTCGACCGCGAATATACGTTATGTGGGAGTCTCTCGTATGTCGTGTCTCGATAGAAATTATTTTAGAAATATTCCACGCTATATATACGCATATTCCTCCGCTGCGACCACCGATGGTCACGACGAAGAGAAAAAGAAGAAATAAAGAGACGACACAAGGAGAGATCCCATTTGTTTCAATACTGTGGAGCTACCGCATCGTTCTCCGCCGCGCAGTCTCGCTTTAACAAAATTTCTGTTTACGGCTTCAACCGCTCGCGCGAATAGGACAGGCACCGTATCCGCAGAGAGACAACAAAATTCACTTTCGCGCAAACAGGTCCCTCACAAACGCGCTCTTTTGTGGTTTGTGCACACGCAAGCGCCGGGATGTAATCGAGCGGAATTGTCCGCCGGTTGCGAACCGAAAGTTGCTTTCCCAAAAGGCTCGTTCCGTAGTTCCTCAAGGCTGGCTGTCGAAGCGCCGAAGTATGAGTGTCACGTGGCAAAGGGGAACGAGTATTTCGTTCACGTGGCGGCAGCGTCACGCAATTTCGTATCCTCGGCCGAGATACCACGCCCGAACCGTTATCCTTTATCCTTTATCCTCTTTCTTCGCTCCAACTCTATACCTTACTCCACGCCGAACTCGACAGTTCTATCTTTTATCCGTTCTGATCTCATAGATGGTGAACGAAATAAACGAAGATGGAAGATAGATCGATTTAGAAGTGCTATATAAGTATCAACATAACCGTCGGCTTATATCTCGGTGATCGTACTTTTTATGGGATTATATAGTTTTATATAATAAATATTGGAAATTGGAATGGTGCTACAGCCCAATTTAAGCTTTAGCCTTGTGAATTCGAAATTTTTTTTTCAGATGTCTTCTCAACAGCTGAGATTTTTAATGAGGTAAGATTGTTAATTAATTTCACGCTCAACTGCCACTATTTTAAAGGGCTTTATAAATTTAAAATTCGTATTTATGTAAATATATAAATATTTTTAGTAAAATAATAGTTTAATAATTTTATAAAAATTATTAAATTTTTTATGACAAAATAATGCGATGTCGCACGTGCATTTCTTTAACTCTGATTAATTACATTTCGTAAACACTCAGATGGAATCGTTATCATCACCATCGTCATTTTCTTTGGGAAAACCTGAAATCAGATATTTCTTGGAATAATCATAACCGTTCACGTGTATACGATATGTCCAAAGAAATCGAGCGTACCACGGTAGAATAAAATCGACCTCGTTGTCTCTATCAGGACATTGATTTCGCGACATTTATTTCACTTCTCGTCTCAACTCGGCCCTTTTTTCTCCTCTGCCCATTTCCGATGTCCCTCCCTCATCCCGTTGGGCAACTCGGGCGAGTCGGGGCACTAAGTATGCATAGCCCGATTTCCGGTACCGAGTACGCGCTTGGACTTCACCTCTGCCCCACAGGAGGTCGGTCCGTAACTAGTTGGCA
>NW_020224805.1:0-1050 GCF_003070985.1 Temnothorax curvispinosus | reverse complement strand
GTCCCCCTTCAGGCAGCTGCCAACTGCGGCGATGGCAGCCGCTATTTCCCCTTGGGTGACTGAGTCGTCCAGGCTCCTCAAGCGCAACTCCACGCACTTGGTGGGCCTGGCGGCCCGCACCCCAAACCCTTCTAGCGCGGCACTAACTTGCCGTGCCAGAGTGTCCGTCTTTTCACTTGAGCCCTCACCTGGAACCTTCAACACCAGGCCCCCGGTGACGGCGCTACGGCAATTAATGCCATCTATCCCTAGGACCTCAAGGGACATCTCCTTTGCAGCCCTCAGGACTCCGGCGTATGAGGTCCCCCTACCCCCGGGGACGGTAATTGTAACCGCCGCCGTTTCGGGCGGAGTCGGCCTCGCGGCCTTAGCTCCTTCTTTCCTTTTTTTAGCAGAGGAGCACGTCTCGCCCCCCACCCCCGCCCCGACCAAGCTCTCGTTTGTCGGTTAAGGGAGCAGGGGCCGCGGCGCCCCCCCCCGCCTTTACCTACGTTCTTCCCCACCCTCACCGGCTTACTAACCGGGTATAAGGTCCTCTTGGGACCTTCCTACTTTGGGGAACACTCCCCCCGCCGGAGTTCCCAGCGGGAGGGGCATTCCCCTTGCTCCCAACTAATGACCGTATCTCGCTGGCCAGGCTCTCCATCTTTTGATCGAAGGTATCGATGCGGGAGATAAGTCCCGCATCAATCCCCCGATTCTTAAATGCCCTTTTCTCTGGGGCATTATTGCCTCAATCCTTTAAGCGGGGCGCAGCCTGTATGGCTGCGTCCCGCTTCTCCACCTCTTGGACTTCCATGTCCGTATCCATTGGGTCGCACTCACCCATGTGTGCCTCCAAGATCCTCCCCCTTAAACGCGCATGTACCTTTATCTAGGTAGACAAGTCGCGTTTCTTCACTGTAGCTCCCAGAGTTGATCTCCTAACTCTGTCAAGCTCCTTTTCCAATCTCACTCTTTTTCTCATCTCTTCTCCCAATTTCTTCCTCCCCTTGTCTCCTTGATCCTGCATTTCTCTTATTGCGAGTGCTAGAATCTCCATGGCCACCT
>NW_020224804.1:0-5489 GCF_003070985.1 Temnothorax curvispinosus | reverse complement strand
TCTCGTAAGAGAAATTCGGCGACCAGGATATAAAAGGACCGGCAAGCAACGATACCTTCGACTATCCTCGCACAGCTATACGATACAGTATCAGCCACGGGAAGGAAGTCTTTTTGAGAACGCTGCGCAAGTACAATCGTACCAAGCCGCCAACTTCCCGCTCATCGCTGCCGACACACAGGCGTGCTCTCCGAGCCTTGAGCACCAGGCCACGCAGACGTAGGATCCGGACGTAGCCGAGCAAGGGACCTACACACCGCCCGGCACACCGCCGGCGTGGAGGAAACCCAGAGCGTGGGGAACTCGACAGCCACATTACACAAACGGCCCTTCTCAGGGCCCCCAAATATCTCTAACGAACATCGCCATCTCGCATAAATTTTGGCCTACCGCCATAAATGACAATTAACAATACAATGACACTCACTTTTCAAAGGAAATAATGACTTACCATCATAAGTGGTGATAACTTATCATTGCAACGACACGATGCCGATGTCCATTCTTGTCGATAATTGTTCGCGTATTTACAATTTTTCCTGTATCTCGCGTTGTTCTTATGTAATTAGTATGATTGTACAAAACTGTCAATGGAGTTGAAGATTGTATAATGCTATCGATATCATCCAAGTTGGCATTATCTTGCAGTTTTAATGGATTAACTATGGTCTAGTTTACACCGAGCACTTGGTACGCGTACTATATCCGTATCAAATCGTTTGATACGCTCTGTATAAACGCTCGCGAATTACTTTAGTGCGCTCTGGTCTGATATTCCTCAATCGCGAGTATCAGACCAAGTTGATACGCGTATCAAAAGATGTCAGCGCGCTGTAAACGCTTGATTCGATTCGAATTGGATCAAGTGTATACCGCCGCTGCTGACTGTTGTTAGATTGAGGTTAAAGTTAGAATTTTTAGTTAAAAAGTTAGAATAGAAGTTTTTATATCAACAGTGAAAATGTCATGTAAAAAAGGTGCAAATTGGACAGATGGTGAAACACGAACGTTTTTCGAACTGGTCACGGAAAAAAGTATTTTAAGTATAATTGATGGAAAGAAACATCGGCATGTAGAAATTTTCCGAATGCTGGTACCCAAAATGCAGGCAAAAGGCTGTAACGATCGTGTTTTCCCGCACGGAATTAGCTCGTCGGGCCAGGATGAGAAAACGTGGAGACACTGGTTGGTTTTACACAAAAGTTATTTATTCTTTCCCTTATAATACACGTAGATGGAGGGAGTGTGTGTGTGTGTGTGTGTGTGTGTGTGTGTTGCTCCACTGAGCCGCTGTGTAGGTGTGTGGGAGTGGCCGTGCGTGGCTGATGAATTCGCGGCAAGCACTTATAGCTAGGCGGAGTCGCGGACGAGTACTTATGGCTAGGCGGACAGGTTCACGGTTTACGCGGTCGGATTCGCGGAGGCGCGGTGGCCTTACATGGACTAGAGTCCCTCTAAGGCTGCGTTTTCACTTGACGCTTGACGCTGGATGACGCTAGCGTCAACAGACGCTAGCGTCAAAACGGCTAAAGAAGCGTTAAACAGTGCACTGAAATTGCGCAGTAATAAGGTGCGTTCCGTTGAGTTTAGGTTATTAACTAATACTCATTGAAAAAATGTCATTCAATCAAAGATATTACGAATGGCAAAGAAAGTGTTTTAAAATAATAAGAAGAGAGAAGAATAAAAAACGTTTAATGGTTTGTGTGGCAATAATAAATGAGTTGGAAAAAATACAGAGAAGAAAATATACCAAAAAACGTTATTGGGTTGCACCATTATTTAAAAATAGAAAATTGCATGGTTTTTATCATGCAATATTTCCCAATATTATCTTGGAAGACAGTACGTTTAAAAATTATTTTCGAATGACTGCTACACAGTTCGAAGATTTGCTACAAATAGTAAGGCCTTCGTTGAGTAGACAGAACACTTCCTTTCGGGAGTCAATATCTGCTCCTGAACGACTGTGTTTGACATTAAGGTTTGTTTTTATTCTTTGTACTATTACTATACAGGGTGTCCGAAAAATTGCCTACTCCACTTCTGGAGGTGATTCGGGACCCAAAAACAAGCAAAAAAGTTCATACAAACATAGGTCCGGAAATGAGCCAAGTTATAGCCACTTTTCTATTCAAAAATCGTAATTTAGAATCTGCTTGGCATCCCTCTTTCTTAATTATTTTTTAAATTAAAAATTTTAATTTTTAAATATTTTTAATTTTTTAATTTTAATTTTTTTATTTTTTTTCAATTTTTCAATATTTGTAAATACGATTACATTATTTTTAAAAGAAATCAGTTGTTTTCACGGCTACTTGAAATCAGTTGTTTTCACGGCTCCTTAAAATCAGTTGTTTTCACGGCTATTCAAAATCAATTGTTTTCACGGCTACTTGGAATCAGTTGTTTTCACGCCTATTCAAAATCAGTAAGTAAATCACGGTTTTTCAATAACTTTCAAATTATTATTTAACAACACCTTACTTTTAGGTTGTATCTAATCTTTCCGTATTCATCAATGGATTGTTTAAGTTTTAATGAATTAGCTGATATGTATCTTATGTATGGTCTTGCTCAAAGTAATGCTGTCGAGGCAAGAAGATTATACATCCAGTCTTTTCCAAATCGAGATGTACCGGGAATAGCGTCTTTTCGAAATGTAGACAGAAACTTGAGAGAATTTGGTAATTGTAATTTTAAAAAATTGAAAATAAAAATTTAGGATTTTTGAACATAAAAGTGGCTATAACTCGGAAACGGCTCATTTCTGGACCTATGTATGTATGAACTTTTTTACTTGTTTTTGGGTTCCGAATCACCTCCCGAAGTGGAGTAGGCAATTTTTCGGTCACTTTGTATATATTACAACACATTGAATGTGTTAATCTGTTTAATATTACTTGCCTTTTAAACATATTACACTTTATAGATATTTAGCTGCTGGTGATTCTATGAGATCAATTTCATGTCAGTATCTAATTGGAGTAACAACAGTTTGTAACATCATTACCGATACATGTAACGCTATTTAGTCTTGCATTCATGAGGAAGTCTTTCCAAGTACCTTGAATGAAGGAGATTGGTCGCGCATAGCGGAAGAATTTTATGAGAAATGGAATTTTCCGCATTGCGTAGGTGCTATTGACGGAAAGCACATACGAATACAAGTAAAATCAGTAAACACACCTTACTTTTTAACATTTTTAATTGATGACATAATAATTATTTACGATGGTTCTTTCAGTGTCCTAATAATGCAGGTTCTTCATACTACAATTACAAGAATTCTCACAGCATAGTACTTCTGGCAATATGTGATGCAAATTACAAATTTACTTTTGTGGACATTGGAGCATATGGTCGACGTAGTGATGGTGGCATTTTTCGATCTTCTCTAATGGGACAAAAGTTTCATAATAAGGAAATGAATTTACCAGAACCACAACCTATCACAGCTGATAGAGTATCTCTACCATACGTGCTTGTAGGTGACAAAGCTTTTCCACTAACAGAATATTTACTTCGACCGTATCCTGGAAGAGGAGGTTTAAGTAACGAACGAATTATATACAACTATCGGCTGGGTAGAGCAAGAAGAATGATTGAAAGTTGCTTTGGAATTTTATGTAGCCAATGGCGGATATTAAGGCGTCCCATTGATACTACAGTTGACACGTGTATGAAAATTGTTCAAGCCATTATCTGTTTACACAATTGGCTTCGAGTTGCAGATATTGGCCATGATGAATATATACCATCCAATCTAGTTGATACAGATAATTCACACGATTTCATACCTGGCACTTGGAGATCAGATGTAACTGATGAAGGTGCTTTGCGGGATATAAGTCAATGTGGTTCTAACTTAGGTTCACGTAAATCCATGATGATACGAGATCAATTTTGCCACTATTTTAATAGCGAAGGAGCAGTTTCCTGGCAATTTGAGCACTGTTAAGAAACAAGCCAACGCTAACGGTAGATATCCTTCACAGTGAGTAAAATTTCTTCAAATATATTAAAATTATGACGTCGGTTTATTACTACAAGCATGTACGCTAAAAATTTTATATTGGTTTAATGAGATTTTATATTCTTTGATAAATTGATATTCTTCAACAGATTTGGCAGTGCGGTGGTACGCTAGGTGGTACGCGTATATTATAATAAAGAAGGAAACGGGTAAAGATTGCTATTCAAGAATTAGTTGATGCCCAATAGAAATCTTTAAGGAAATAATTTTGTTAATTGATAAGATTTGTTGGAATGTAAATAAGAATAACTTGAAATTACATTTTGTCGGGATAATATTTGCATAAATGATATCATAATTTTGTTGTAGAATTGTTCGTATATGCATTTTAGCATGTATTTTAGCTTTTTTGTATAAAATTATTTCTTTCACATAAAACAAATTCACTGAAACAAAGAAGATGTATAATCTGGTTGTATATACTATATAGAATCAAAGGCATGTTTCTATGTTAAGTAACCGAGCACTATTTTACATTTGTATTGTACAGCAGTCTTTCTCTATTTATTATAACTTAATATATTTAAGGTAGCCGAAGCATTGTATCGCCGAATATTTTTATATATTGCGAGAGTATTTTTTTACACGACGAATGTAGTTATAATTAGCATTACTATTTATTTATAGCGTAATTTTAAAGCATTTATTATAAACCGCCTGATAGGGAATGGACTAACGCGAACATACAGCATTTGTGAAATTTTGAAACAATCGTTCTTAAGAAAAGTATCGTGCGCGATTACTTTTTTTCCAACAACTTATCAAATTTGGACATTCGATATCTTAAAAACTAAGTCTTAAGGGGATCCTAAAGCCGTCTGTAATACCGGCTTTTTTTCTTAGCACTAATCTTTTAATTGGCTTTATAGAAATGCAAATTTCTTGTCTAGAATTAAAGTACGCATCAAAATCTACGTCATGGTGGTCGAATTTATATCGAAAACGAGAAAAAATTAATATTTTTGTTAATTTTTGGTATATGTCACGACAATATTTGCTTTGGATAAAAATTCCACAATAAGTATCTACAAAATTAGACCGGCATGACGTAGGGACAACATGTAAGAACGATATCGTGCAATTGAAACTAAGAATAAAGGCCTACAAAAAAAGATTATTGATAAGGAATGCAAATCCAGAAATTCTAGCCTAGAAAAGAGGTGGAGGAGCAATGTGGCATGTAAGAATAGTTACGCGATTTTGAAAGAGATGTCGCTGCCGAACATGTTGATGAAGACATTACATTACATACTAGTGTCTTATCTGTCAGACTCAGAAGCCGTCTCGACCGCGTGTTTATAACCTCTTATGACTCTTACTACGTTTACGCTCCGATGTGTCAATTACCCGGAGCCCGGAGGTATAAGGCACCATAACAGTCCTCACCCGAGGACGCCCGAAAAATCCCCCTTACTACGTTTTCGCGAGCGTTACTTTTGTAGTAAACGATAAT
>NW_020224803.1:0-5162 GCF_003070985.1 Temnothorax curvispinosus | reverse complement strand
GTTTCACAACGCAGGGTAAAATACAATAATTTAGACTAATTTTTTTTTATATTTTTACATTTATAATGTAAATTCAACATACAGATTTGTCACATATATTTTTTCTACATATTTCCGTTTTTTTAAATTTTGTTACATGTTTTAATTGTTGCATTATTCCAGTTAAAAACTGAATAATGCTGAATTAGCATCGCTTTAGAAACTCAAACCCGTAAAAAAGGTAATTGATTATAGTTTTTCCGTCGATAAATGATATTCAGAAACTACAAGTGTATCTCAGCGACAAATTAAGAAAAAATTATGAAGCTTTAAAAGAACATTTTTCGAAGGCTTGAAATGATTTAGCTGCCAGTAGTCTGATTTCTATTCAGCTATTCAACAGACGTCGAGCAGGCGAAATCAAACGGATATTAATTAATTTTAAAAATTATCAAAAAATCGACGAAGACACAATTGGCGAAGCTTATACCAAATTTTCAATTGAAGAAAAGAAAGCAGCACAAAAATACGTACGATTCACAATCCGGGGAAAGTTGAACCGTACAGTACCAGTGTTATTGCACAGGGAACTTCTAATGTGCTTAGAACTTCTTTTAAAAAACAGGCATTTGGCAAACGTAAATAAAAACAACCCGTATTTGTTCGGTATTCAGCTGTTCAACAGACGTCGACCAGGCGAAATCAAACGGATATTAATTAAAGATTTTCAGAAAGCAGCTCAAAAATACGTGCAATTCACAATCTGGGGAAAGTTATACCGTTCAATTTCGCCTGCTCGACGTCTGTTGAACAGCCGAATAGAAATGAGGCTACTGGCAGCTAAATCATTCCAAGTGTCGAAGAGAAGTTTTTGCATAATCAGCAAGGCATGATGAACACGTCACGAAATCTGTAGCAAGTTTTTTATACTTGGCATTCGGCCTCCGCGTAACTATTCGTTCTCCAGTATTAATAGCTCTATTCGTATTAAAATAGAATTGTCCACGTTTTCGAATTTTTTCCATTATTTTCTTCCGTTTGTTAGATCCTTTCTCGAAGCTCAAAAATTGAACTTCCTCCTCTTCATCCTTGTGCTTACGGATAACATGTCGGCTTAACTTTCCTTGTTCCGCCTTGCAGAAAACACAAAAATTCTTTTTAATTCCAGATTCAGCGCTTTTTACAAACATTTCCACGTCGTCTGGTGCGCTGGTTCAACTTTATTGACTGTAAAAGAAGCATCCAAATCCGTCGATATGTTTTGAGATGTCGTAGAAACATTATTAATATCGGTATTATTCTGTTCTTTTTGTCCTATGCTACCATTCGAACTCTCAAAATCAGGCACGTACGAAAAATCGCTGGAGTTATTAGAGACGACAGAGCTGCGACTGTCGTTCTCCTTATCAGAAAGATTGGGCTTGTTAGGGACCTCGCTAATCAATCGATTAGCATCTACAATATAAAGAAGAAGTTGTTCAAAAGCGTTGTGAAATAAAAAATATTACAGATTGGACATTGTTCGAGAGCACGCGGTTGCGCGAGATAGCGCGAGGTAACGAGACGACCACAAAAGCAAGGAACAAGTACCGAATTGCAAAATAAACAAATATATTTAATAATGTCTAATATGTACAAGTATTTACAGTTCTTTCCCTTTTTCCAAGAAAGCCGTGGAGCGCGCACAGAAGCTACGGCTAGCGATACGGCGAAAACGTTCAAAACGCGGAACAGCGGTGTGCAAAGCGGAGTGCGAAAGCGGGTTTTCTATGATCTGCGAGCGAAATCGGTTCCGCGGCGCGGCGACGGTCCTTTTAACACCTCCGAGGCAAAACTCCCTCCCTGCAGATTTCCCAGAATTTCGGGAGGGTGATTGGCCGTCGGAGTCCTGCGTCATGGAGCCGACGTCACCGATTTCACGTGGTGACCCGACGGGGTCGTCACCTGTTTTCGAGTGCTTTGTGTATAGCATGGATCGTTCCTTTGTTCTAGCGTTGTTGTTTGACTTTATTATCGATAACAATGTTAAAGTTTCTAGAAAGCTAATCCCGAAAGATCCATGCTATACTGAATATTTCCGTGACAATTCTTATATGCGACATTTTTCGCGAACATTAGTCACTTTCACTTCATAAAATATTAGATCGTACTGCAAGCGTGCATGTGCTGACATGCAGCCGAACGCGACTTTGTCGCGATGCTAAGTTTGCGATCTCAAACAGACATCTAACCTTCGCTTGTACGACAATTTGGAATCGGAAGCTCTGTGTCTCTTTTTTCGTCAACGTCATTATTTTGTTTTTGTTATGGAAGCACAGATTTATAAACATTAAACGCAATATCGTCCCAATCTCATACGCTATTATTAAAATCGGCACTGTTATCTGCAAAAAAACAAACCAAAAGTTAAATACATATTCATAAATTCTTCACACGCTGCAATTGTCATCAACTGGGCCACTTTATATTCATTTAATTATAACATCTTTCAGATTTATTTTACGTACACTTTATCTAAATTCGACAACGAAAAGTCATCTTTCCACATATTTACTTTCGCCAAGCAATAAAAAATGTGCACAAAACAAAAGGTAAAAAGTTTTAGTCGCAAAAAGCGTTAATAAATTTAACTTTAATTATATTATCTATTTTATCTTAGAGCAAGCGCAAAAGCGACTTTTTGTATTTTATTCTAAAAATGTTACATATACTTTTGATAATCGTACAAAACTAGAATAACACTCCGAATAATATCAGTTGATGAAGAATGCTTTATTTATTTAAATCTATATTACTTTATACGAACCTTCCTCAGAAACTGTTAAATTTGTTAGAGAAGTCGGAGTGATGCTTAGAATAGCCAAGTTTTTAAATGCATCAGAGTGTTGCGAAACACTTGCAGAAAGTTTTGTTGGCATAGTTTTTAATGTGGTATTTGAGGACATCTGATCAACGAATAGGTTAGTGTGTTGTTATCAGTTGCCGGAAACATTTCGCACTCTTCAGTCTGACTGGACTCTTCACTCGCATTATTTGCCGGCAATGTTTTCGATAAATGAACAATTTCCTCGACAAAGCAAAGGGTTCCAATGTTTTCAAGAGAAATAGGTTGTCTGCGAAAGAAGCTCCGGAGAAAAGACATCATCATTTCCTGAAATTTATTCGATTTCAATAAATTAGTTACTATGATCAAACGCAATATTTATAAAGGTGATCCTGCAGTATTCGTTGTCATTTTTTTAAAAATAATATTGAAAGAATAAATTCTTCACCGTTAACTGAAATACAAAAAAAAAAACGCTTTTCACCATGCAGTTATTGAAGTATTGTAAATCGTCATACTGCTTAACATAAATCTATATTTAGATCTAAGGAACAGAAGCGAGATTGTCAATGAAGTAATTTTATTAAAAAATTTAGAAACTTTATAGGGTAACCCCAAAACGTATCAATAAAAAGTTTCTTAGGAACGTTTTATTCAGCCATAATAAGATTTTATCATATAACTTGCAATATAACACGAGAGAAAAAGATATCGGATGCAAGTCTGATGTGGGGCTGCACCACTTCCTACGCTATTACTCTGCATTATTCCCACGACAATGTCTATTACAGTGTTCTCTAAAAAAGGACATCGAATATCAAAATAGAGTAAATTTTCAGAAAGTGTGCTCACTTTTACTTTGTGCTGCTAGCTGTGGCTCGTTGGAACATGTATAATCGACACTCGTACCAGTTAGTTTGTTTTCTCTTCTGAAAGCAATTCGATCGCTTCAGCTTCATTGAGCTCTGAATCAGTTGTATTTGATGGCAATATCTCCGACAAACACACACTTTGGATTGCAAGACTTGACTTGTTTGAGCACGTAAGATTAACGTTTTGTCCAATTTGTTTATTATCCGCTGCTGGATAATAAACAATGCGATCGCTTTAGCTTTTTCAAGCTCAATTTTAGCCATATTCAATGGCAAAATCCCCAACGAACAAACACTCTCAGTGAAAAAGGAACGAATTGAATCATTTTCGAGAAAAATTGGCGTCTTTGTCAAAACCTTTAGCAAATCGATTTCAACAATTGCTGTAAGAAACTCGATTTTAATAAACTATAGAGTTTCTCTATAAAAATACAAAATTTAATAAATAGTTTTTATTCGAGTAGCAAATCATCTTCGTAAAATATACGTACGTGCATATCTATCGTTTGCGCGATTGAAACGTAGTTCTTTTCTCTGTACCTTCGTAGAGAGATCTGTTTTTTTATGTCCTGTAAATATGTAGCCTCGTGGATGAATGTAAACACACTACGACCTACACTAACATTATTTAGATATTACAAATACCTGTGTTTATTGAAGTACGAGGTCTTTTGGAAGATTTGGCCGATGAAGCGTACTTGGCAGAAGAGATTTCTTTGTTGAGTTCTCTTTTCGTTTCCAGTTCATTCTTTAAAGCAATAAGCTTATCTTTCTCGCCTGTAAATTCGCAAATAAACTTGAACAAAAATTGAAGTAAATAAATACACATACGTCTAACGGTACTCAATTTCAATAAAAACTAAATTTTATTTCAATTTTATTTTAGAATAAAATGTTGATTATCATATATATTTCATAGTATGGGTAATTCTAGGGACCGAAAACAGAAACGGAAAAGTGCTTTCCAGGACCATATGCGAATATAATTTAAAAAAAACAGCTCTCTGTAAAAATATCCGTTTAATTAACAGTAGTTTCTATTATCGAAGAACTTATGCGTTAAGTCAATGGAATGTGTGTTTCAATACGATAGACATGTAAACGAAGATCTTTGCCAATATCTTTAAACTCGATCAAAGTTATTTATTTCTTACCGATTGTGAGATGCACTACGATTCGCATTAGTTTTAACTTGAAATATGACTGTACGAGCAATACATCCTCTTCTTTATCCTTAAGTAAAGATATTCCCTACACGTTATTTTCAACTCGTAATAGTAATAAATTGCAATTACAACCACCAAATATTATTACGGCAATCTATATCGCATACTGAATTGAAAGAGTAATTTCGGAGACTAGGTTATATTCGACTATACAAGCACGCCATATATATTACTACAAATTTAATACTATAATGACTATATAATAAATGCGTGAATAACCTTACAATTTGATCTTTGTTTCACAATATAAAATATGAATTA
>NW_020224802.1:1653-5090 GCF_003070985.1 Temnothorax curvispinosus | reverse complement strand
CAAAATATGTTAGTTGTCCCTATTTTACAACTTCTTTTTTTTCCGTGTATGTATATATCGTTAAATTTTTCTTAATGTGTTATTATTACAGAGCAATAGCTTTGTAAATGTTGTTTTGTGTAATGATATAGAAAAAAAGCTATATAAATAGCGCGTGCGTAGCGCGCGCTTGTAGTGTTCTAGTCACTAGTCTAACCTTAAAAAAGGCACGTTACCTGAGTGAATTTATTTTTTATCAAAGAATTGAGGCCTCTTTTCGATGCCGATTGGTTCTATCGAGTGTATGAAGTTAGCCTCCCTTTTTTTGAAATTCATATTTTGGAAAATTGTTCCAGGTTGTTCTGACTTTGTACTACATTGTTTCAAAACGATATTCCTTAATTCCCAACAGTTTTTTAATAAAATTAAAAAAAACAATTTTTTCGGCTGGCCCCCCTTTTTTCGAAAATCGAAATTTTTTATCGCTACAGATTGTTCTAGTTGTTCCAAACATTGTTCCAAAGTATTAGTTCGATTGGTTAAAAACTTTAAGAGATATTGAAACAAGAAAAAATGTTAAAATAACAGTTTTTGGTTATTTATTCGTAAACAAAATGACTTACAAAACTGTTGATCTAGAACACATTTCTAACCTTCTTGTTCTGGTCTTAAAAATTTTGTTCTGAGTTGTTCCAGTGGAGAACACGATAGTTTTAAAGCGGGAAGCCTGGAACAAGATTTTTAACGAAGAAAATTGAAAAATTATATTTTTGATGAAGAGTAAAGTACCCTTTAGGTTCTTGTTCTAGTCTTAAAAATTTTGTTCTGAGTTGTTCCAGTGGAGAACACGATAGTTTTAAAGCGGGAAGCCTGGAACAAGATTTTTAACGAAGAAAATTGAAAAATAATATTTCCAATGAAGAGTAAAGTACCCTTTAGGTTTTTGTTCTAGTCTTAAAAATTTTGTTCTGAGTTGTTCCAGTGGAGAACACAAAAGTTTTAAAGCAGGAAGCCTGGAACAAGATTTTTAACAAAGAAAATTGAAAAATAATATTTCCGATGGAGAGTAAAGTACCCTTTAGGTTCTTGTTCTAGTCTTAAAAATTTTGTTCTGAGTTGTTCCAGTGGAGAACACGATAGTTTTAAAGCAGGAAGCCTGGAACAAGATTTTTAACGAAGAAAATTGAAAAATAATATTTCCGATGAAGAGTAAAGTACCCTTTAGGTTCTTGTTCTAGTCTTAAAAATTTTGTTCTGAGTTGTTTTACGCGGTTAGAAATATGTTCTAGATCGACAGTTTTGTAAGTCATTTTGTTTACGAATAAATGGCCAAAAACTGTTATTTTAAAAATGATTTCTTTTTTCAATATCTCTTAAAGTTTTTAACCAATCGAACTAATACTTTGGAACAATGTTTGGAACAACTAAAACAAACTGTAGCGATAAAAACATTCGATTTTCGAAAAAAGGGGGCCAGCCAAAAAATTGTTTTTTTTTATTTTATTAAAAAACTGTTGAGAATTAAGAAATATCGTTTTGGAACAATGTAGTACAAAGTCAGAACAACCTGGAACAACTTTCAAAAATATGAATTTCAAAAAAAGGGGGGTTAACTTCATACACTCGGTTCTATCACTGTTTTTACTTCGTAAGCATCTGTCACCGCATATTTTGACAGTTTTGTGTATCAAAAGGTTAATAGTGTAAAATGTAATAGTAATAGTATTATATATATCAAAATGAAATAGCGCGCGCGTAGCGCGCGTTTGTGTGATCTCCAGTTATATTTAAATAATAGATATAAGATAAATACGCAAATATATCTAGTCTCTAGTCTTAAGGGAAAAGTTTATTACAGTTATTCCATCGTCCGTGATCGCTCGAACCAAGATCCATTTTGTTAAGAAGATTTTCTCGTAGCTCTTTGAGATTGTTGGTATTAGGAAATCGGCCAGCAATACCAGAAATAACAATTTCTTCTTCAGCATCGACGCTGATATATGAGTTTGGTCGATTCATAGTATCTTTATTTTTTCGAAACAGACAAATTCTACAACAAAATATCATTATTTATTTTTTGAGTAAACAGACATAAATGTAAAATAAAGAAAAGAATCAAATACAATTTCATATATACGTACCAATAGGAAGTGGAAGCACGGCAATTGAAACACTCAAGAGTGAAGTCGAAACTAAATCATATCTCCTCTATATTTATAGTTTCTGTGTTATATATGTATTATACTTCTACGTAAATGATAATGATGAAACCGATTAAAGTTGTGAATATTTGAATACCTAGTTAACGCTTCCGTTACGATTTATTTACCATACAATCGTGGAAATTATTGAAAAATTTGCTAATACGTAGTAACATAATATGAATTCAGAAACAGAATATCAATAAAATGTAAAAAAATTGATTAATCTCGATGCATTCTTTTGTATCTAACTAAAATCATATTAAATCATATTTAATTTGGGTAAAATTCAAATTAAATCCAGATTTTATATTAAAATTATATTTGTTTAAATATAGTTTTAATTTGCACTTATTAAAATCAGTTATGTAGATTAAATATGATCCACAATAAAATAGAACTTTAATTAAAATTTAATTAGATCACTTATGTGGATCATATAACACTTCGAATCAAATATGGTTTTAATTTGTATTTAATAAGATAACTTATGTGGATTATATATGATCCAGAACCATACATGATGCAGAATATTTATATATAAGATTTTAATAAAAAGTTAATGTGTTCTTCGATTCAATTGCGGCTTTAACCCAAAGGGCCTAGCGGAGTAAGCATGTGAAATCGGCCCTTGATCATACAGAGCTGACATTAATGTCACAAGTTAGTACCAATATGATAAAACTTTCCACCAAATATTATTTTAAAAAATTCATTTTTTTAGAAGTTATGCAGGGAGAAAGTAAAATAAAGAAATATATTTTTCTCGAAAACCACTTGACCGATCTTGATGAAAAAAATATATGTTATGTAGATTAATAAAACTAATTAACAAAAAAAATGTCCAAAATGTTTGCCAAAAAAAAGACCAAAAAAAAAATATTTGAATTTTTAAATATATTTTTTTAGGGTGATATTTTCGAGGTACCCCTTTGAAATTTTTACGAAAATTTCTCTTAAAGTGTCCACTATAACTTATATTTTTTTCAATTTTTTTTAAATAGTGGAACATAGTTAAAAATACGAAAATCGTAAGCGTCGCGTCACTCCGGCGCACAGTGCAGTGCCATTCCGCGTTGCGGGTGTTCGATGTAACTTTACTAGCACATATGTACGTCTGCAATTAGCCTATAATATGTATACTTTTTAAATTTTATAGTTTCCAGAGTTTACCACGTGGAGGTTGCAGTACGGTTTTAAACTCCTTATTGGGGTGCTTTTTTAACGTGAGTCCCCTCGCCTTTCACTACGTTTCCG
>NW_020224802.1:0-1643 GCF_003070985.1 Temnothorax curvispinosus | reverse complement strand
CACTACGTTTCCGTAAAATCAGGGTGCTTTTTTAACGTGAGTCCCTTTGCTTCTCACTACGTTTCCGTAAAATTGGGGTGCTTTTTGAATGTAAGACCCCTCGTCTCTTATTACAGCCTACATCTACGATTTATTTAATCTTCTTCACTATTACTGTCTATTACTGGAATGTTATTTGTTTTCTTAAACAGATCGCTAATGGGCTACGAACAATTGGATGCTGCTGTCATATTGCTGCAATTATATATTATCTATCTCATGCAAGATATTTAGCGAAAATTTTGAAACCAGCAGAAATACTGAGCGATCTGTTTAAGAAAACAAATAACATTCCAGTAATAATAGACAGTGATAGTGAAGAAGATTAAATAAATCGTAGGTGTAGGGTGTAATGAGAAGCGAGGGGTCTTACATTCAAAAAGCACCCTGATTTTACGGAAACGTAGTG
Source organism: Temnothorax curvispinosus (assembly GCF_003070985.1). Taxonomy (NCBI): domain Eukaryota; kingdom Metazoa; phylum Arthropoda; class Insecta; order Hymenoptera; family Formicidae; genus Temnothorax; species Temnothorax curvispinosus. The sequence continues at coordinate 1,195 of NW_020224802.1, read as the reverse complement.
AGAGGCGAGGGGACTCACGTTAAAAAAGCACCCCGATTTTACGGAAACGTAGTGAGAGGCAAAGAGACTCACGTTAAAAAAGCACCCTGATTTTACGGAAACGTAGTGAAAGGCGAGGGGACTCACGTTAAAAAAGCACCCCGATTTTACGGAAACGTAGTGAGAGGCGAAGAGACTCACGTTAAAAAAGCACCCTGATTTTACGGAAACGTAGTGAAAGGCGAGGGGACTCACGTTAAAAAAGCACCCTGATTTTACGGAAATATAGTGAGAGGCGAGGGGACTCACGTTAAAAAAGCACCCCAATAAGGAGTTTAAAACCGTACTGCAACCTCCACGTGGTAAACTCTGGAAACTATAAAAATTAAAAAGTATACATATTATAGGCTAATTGCAGACGTACATATGTGCTAGTAAAGTTACTTCGAACACCCGCAACGCGGAATGGCACTGCACTGTGCGCCGGAGTGACGCGACGCTTACGATTTTCGTATTTTTAACTATATATGTTTCACTATTTAAAAAAAATTGAAAAAAATATATGTTATAGTGGACATTTTAAGAGAAATTTTCGTAAAAATTTCAAAGGGTTACCTCAAAAATATCACCCTAAAAAAAAATATTAACAAATTTAAATATTTTTTTTTGGTCTTTTTTTGGCAAACATTTTGGACATTTTTTTTGTTAATTAGTTTTATTAGTCTACATAACATATATTTTTTTCATCAAGATCGGTCAAGTGGATTTTTTAAAATAATATTTGGTGGAAAGTTTTATCATATTGGTACTAACTTGTGACATTAATGTCAGCTCTGTATGATCAAGAGCCGATTTCACATGCTTACTCCGCTAGGCCCTTTGATTTTAATTTGATTCTTATTAAAACGTATTTTTGTTTAAATAATGTTTAAATAATATTTGCGGTAAAATTTGTTTCTTTATTTGTCGAACTTAACATGTAAAATATTTGATTCAAATTAAAAAAAAATAATATAGTCATATAAGATTATATATGATCAGATCAGAATATTGCATCTCAAAGTATCCGATAGATGGCATTCGATGTGATCTGTTTCTCGTAATTAAAATTTTACAAAGAGTGTTATAAGATAACGGTATCAAGAAGACACGACACTGTCTCGAAACGACACAATTTTTGTATCAGTTATATCGTGAAGTCCACTCTTATAATAAA
>NW_020224801.1:0-1140 GCF_003070985.1 Temnothorax curvispinosus | reverse complement strand
TTTTTAATAAGGGTATTGTAATTCTGTGCAGAGTTGACATGTGATCCCAATCTGAACAGTCATCGAGGTAAGTTAATTTTATTTTTTGTTTTTTATCTTTCTCACTTGATTGTTTTTCATTGATGTCGATTTTATCAACACTGGATTCTTTTTTGGTTAATCCTCCAATTTTTTTCGGTGCTCCACATGTTTTCAGTTTTTATTGATTCAGTTTTTACTGATTCAGTTTTTACTGATTCAGTTTTTACTTTGGTTAGCTTGGAAACATTCGGCTGGCAGCGCATCCCCTCCACAGGTCGGGCGTCCGATCTCTCCTCGCAGACTCGCGGACCCCTCTTACCCGTAATAACTGCCGGCGCTCCGTCTTCTCTCTTTTTAAATAGAGATAGCGCGCTGCGCGTGTCTGATGGGCTGAGACAGGCGAATGTTATAAAAGCGATCCGCTCGCGTATTTCTCACTGATTCTTAAACATTGCGTTGAGTTCGCCCTTCACTAGATATAACTGATTCTCTAGATATAATTGACACTGCTTTTTAATATATAATATATAAACAAAAGCTATTTCTTCGTTGTTTTTTTTTTTAAGAAAAAATACGTAATGTATGATCGCGAGAAACTGCTTGAAACTTTAGGGAGAGCAGAGTATAAAGCCATTGATGAAAATGGTAAAGTATTTCCCCCATCCCATGATATTTTTAAGAAAATATCAGAGTACATGCACAGTTTAGGTTCTGCTATTACTCCAAAACATGTATATACGATATTGAACACCAATAGAAGTGGAATAAAAGATTATGTTACGCGTACTTTTAATATAAACAAAAGCGCAAAAATAAACAAGTCACTAGATGATAATACATTTAATCTTTCCGATGTAACAAATACAAGCACTGAAAATGTAACATTTTCCCTTGTTCTTTCCAACAATGTTTGGAAAACTGTGAAACCTACGAAAAAGACGTATTGTAATCGCAAGTACATACTATTGCAACCTGGAAAATGGACTCATGTATTTGCCTGTAAAATACGGGAGCAGAAAAAAATTCCATGTGCATTTACTTTTAAATATGCAAAAGTTTTCAAAAGTATTGAGTCTAAATATTACGCGCGTTTCGTAGGTTTATGCACAGAATGCAAAG
>NW_020224800.1:1339-2000 GCF_003070985.1 Temnothorax curvispinosus | reverse complement strand
CGAATATTTTTCCTAATAAGTTTTGAAAATATATCTTAAGGAGGTTGGTTGCCGTCACATTGCGGGGCAGGCGGCGAGAGGGGACGATTGCCAACTCTATAAGAATAAAAATGTGGCAATAAGCTGCTTTATTTTTATAATTTCTTGATAACTATCAGTCTTCGTAAAAGTATTTTCTAAATATGTAAAGAATTATTTGCATCTATTCTCATTAAATTCTTGTCATTTTTAATAGGCTTTCAAGAGTTACATTACAAGTGTCGTAACATTTTTGCTATGTCGCCCGTGTATAAGAGAGAGAGATAAGAGTTTATCTTTAATAATTAATTACTCGACAACCATCCAGACAATTCAAAATAAGTCGTTTTATTTTCGACCCAACTGGCCAATTAAAACAATATTGCACGACGTTTCGACCGAATTCCGGTCCTTTTCAAGTGCTTTAATTTAAGTTACACCGATCCGCATAACAAATTGCATCGTTGACGTGGTGTCCTGACAACGTCAAGACAAACGCAAAACAGACAATTCAACTTTGGCATGGACGACAGATTCCCATATGGACGAATATCCTCCATAAATTTGAACAAATTCTTATCATATTGATTTGAACAACCAACCTCCTTAATGTAAAAAAAAAATTATTACATATATTCCACCG
>NW_020224800.1:0-1329 GCF_003070985.1 Temnothorax curvispinosus | reverse complement strand
GTTTTTTATTCTCGCGTTCTCTGTGACTTTACTTCTCTTTGTCCTGACTGTTATTTCTGTTTCGATCATATAACAAACTATGATTATTAATCAAGTTTCACTTGAATTTTTTTGTGGAAAGTTTCACTGCTGATTATTCTTTGATTTTGACTGTTAGCCGAACGTTAGACTCAAAACGAAGATGACGCAAAACAGAACCGAAACGTCCGGTGTATTATAATTATGTATCTCATTAGTTACTAGCTGGTTATCCGGGCTTCGCCCCCCCCCCCTCTCTCTCTCTCTCTCTCTCTCTCTCTCTCTCTCTCTCTCTTTGTGAGTATCATTGCTTGTCTATTCTCTTTGCTCCTGCTTCAAGTGAATCTGTTTTCTGCCGTAAGCTGCCTTCGGGCCATTTTGTTGCAGATATTAGCAGGTTTTTTGTTGCTTTGTTGCTTTTGTTGTCACGTGCTATCATTATCTCTCTGGTGCTTGCTACCTAATTAAAAGCATTTCTGTGGCAAATATCACCGCATGTTCTAACCTAATTCTTGGCTGTTCCTGTGGAAGACGTGGATCTCAGCTGCGCATGCGCCCATTGTTGCCGATCTTCTCTATCTACATGCTATTTTCTGGACACGTGCTATCTAATAGCGTTTATCATTGGCAGAACTAGTGCGCACTTAGTGCACATTAAAGCCGTTGTACACTGATTTAATCTTTAATATTTAAAGTATAATGCAAATATTTTAATTGATAAAATAGCCAATACATATTTTACCAAACAGTACAATAAAGAATATTAAGACTTTTGTGACTTAACCCGTTTATATTAAACATACACATTACGTTGATTTGTGTACAACGGCTTTAATGTGCACTGAGTGCGCACCAGTTCTGCCAAAGAAAAACGCTATTAAGTCGCGACCCGCGCCCTCAATGGTTAATGTTTGCCGGTTCAGTTACACTTGTCGAAAGGTCGATTAGTTGAAAATCAGAGAAAAGCTAGGGTTTTCGAATAGCACGAAAGATTCGTTACGAAGAGGAAGTTGTCCGAGACAGGTAAAGAATTTATATTCTGTTTTGTTTCACCGACGGCCTGAACGAAAGTTCAACAATGTAACAAAGGTTATTAAAAGTAATATGAGATACGTAGTAATAATCGGGAAAAGAAACCACACGAGAGCACACGAGGTCATTAATAACTCAAGAAATGAACAAAGAACTCGAGATACATTAAAAACTGGAAAAAAATGCTCGGTTGACGGTACATACACTATTTTTTTATGTAAGAAAAAATGATGAAATGAGATTCATTTTCACGCATACCTAGTCTCAGGTAATTTGCTC
>NW_020224799.1:0-18444 GCF_003070985.1 Temnothorax curvispinosus | reverse complement strand
CATATAAATAAAACTACTTTTTTATGGTAATTAGTGTAGTGCATTTTATTGAAAATAAATACATACTCCCTGAAATAAAAATAAAATATCAATAATAACTTTAAATAAACGTTAGAATTAATATTACGGTAATCTTAATATAATATTGTAATAAAGTTGATAGTTTGTTTAAATTTTTGTCTCAAAAACGTTACAGGAATGATAGAAAAACCTTAGCAAAATGTTATTTGCAACGTTATGGCACTCCCATTTCAACATTACTGAAATTTCGGAATCGTGGTCAAAGTATATTCATAATGGTGTTCTATACAACATTAAGAACTACATATTTAACAACATTACAAGTTCTAGAATATCGTTGCAATAACATTGTAATAATGATTTTTTGCTTACTGGGACGAATGATCCTTATATATGAGCGTTGTGAGCGTTAAGTAGAACGCATTCAAAGCCAAATTAATGTACACGTACCTGTATCACTTGCTGTATTTCTATGAAATTGATTCCCTGCGTAAAGGCTATGGAAAGCCACATAGCTTTAACGACACTGGCCGATAAAATTCTTACGGACTACAATGCGAGACTTATAACTTATGACTATATATACGCGACTTACTACCCAAATAGCACACAATATTTATAAAATATGTACAAAATATTTATAATAATTATTTGAATATTTTATAAATATTTATCAAAATATTTTATAAATATTTTTGTAGTCTTAGATTGAACAGATGATAAATATTTATTATAAATATTATAAAAATGTTTATTGTAAATATTATGGTACGTATTATTAAATATTTATTAAATTATTATGATAAAGATTTTGTAAAATATTGTTACTTTTTTTACAAAATGTTTAGGAAAGGTTTTTGGAAAGGTAACAAGAATATGTCTTTCTTTTTTTCTATCATATCGTTTATTTCAAAAATTTCTGAGACGATAGCCAAATCTGTCAAGAGCAGATTTTGAAGCTGCTACAAATTTTAACAGAATTTGCTAACAGAATATAATGGCAGATTGACTGCAGAAACTAAGCAGAATCTACCGTTTAGTAATCATTTAAATGATATATTTCATTTACATAGTAACGAAATGATGATAACAATTCTGTACGTTTTTCTACCGACAATCTACTGGCTAGGCCGAGATTAATCGATTTAGTTGAAAATTGATAAAGTATTATAACTTGTTAGAGAGAGTTCTCTAGTTTGTACAATAATATAAAATTTACCCTCGATCGAGCTATCCAGATATACAGGGTTCCTTAAAGACCGCGCACTAACTACATAGCGTTATTCCTGATCAAAAATTGAGTCAAAAAGTCCCGAACCATTTTCTTCTATAATGCTTTACCAAGCTGTAATTATTGAGTAAAGTCAATCCAATCAGTGCCGACCTTTAGCCGGGCGCACGTCAGTGAGCCCCGCGCCTGGTAGTGTGCGTGAGCGCTCCACCGCTACGTCAACGCTACGCGGCGGCGGCGCGCGGCCCGTCCGCGGCGTTGCTGCGTCTTCGCGCGCGCGTCGCGTGGAAATATTCTTACGCATCGTAATAATAGAAATAATTTTTTCTTGCACTAAGAATTACATGTTACTTCTGTCAGAAGTACCTTCTTACAGAAAATTTCGGTGAACTCTCGCCAAGACATAAACCATCTTCAACACATAAAGATTTAAACAAATACAAAAAAATAAACTGTGTATTTTACAAAAATTATTTTCTAAACAATCCGTTTTGTTAGATATCTCTGCGTTAATTAAAATTAAATTTTGAAACATAGCACTTATTCAATCTTTCTACGAGATTCACCTAGTTACTCAGAAGTAATAAATTTTTTAAGAGAAATAACAATTAGATATTTAAATAATCTTATGCTTAAAAGAAAATACGTAAAGCGTATTAAAAAATAAAGAAAGATTTCTTCCTTTATGAGAAAACAATTTATCTTAAGTCAAGAATAACGCTTTTCAGATGTACAATTTTAAACTTAAGGTAAATGAGAGCAAAACGCCGATTTTATAGCGAATAATAAGTCGCTCATTTGCTGCAACAATGACAAAACTCAAAAATCGCTCTTTTTGAGTTATTCGTACAGGGAAAAAATGTTGTTACACGTACTATTCACAGTTAAATCGGTTTCACGAACTCACCCGAGAGAACAGTTGTGTCGCTATTGTGCCATATCATTTAATGAATTATGTAGGTTGCAATACTGTACTGAACATCGTAAAAGTTGCAAAAAGAGTAACTTGTCAATACGGCATTTTAAAATTCTCATAGAAAGTATAACAACTCAAAACTTTAAAACGTGTCTCCTGAAAAATCACAATTTTTTAGTTATGTCACTGTTGCGGCAAATAAATAATAACACATTTAATAATTTAAAACAAAATACAATTTAAATGTATCGTATTTCGGTCTTAGTTTAGACTTTCTTCAGTATAATATTTCGCAATTATCTTAAGTCTAATCGTCAACAACCCATAAATAAAAATAAAATGTAGTTATATTCGTAAGGAACACCCTGTATGTGGATTCTGCCGTTATCGTTCTCCCAATGCGGAGCTCCGACTACAAGATCATGCAGATCGTCGTTGTTTAAATCACCGCTCTAGCCAAGCTCGCCCCGAAGAATTTGCCGATGCCAGTATCACGAAGATTGGTGATCAAGGGTACAAAATCTCCGTTCAAATCGACTACAGCGACCTATAATATTTGGGGGGTCCCATTTGCCTACAATCCCGATTGCCAACAGCTTCGTTTGCCCACAACATTTTGCCTACAGCTTCGTTTGCCGACATTCCCGATTGCCTACAGAGCGATTGCCTACAAGCATTATTGCGCACATGTAATAGTTAAAAATATACGAACGTACGTTTGCGCACACGTACGGCCAAACACATTGCACACATGACATTATTGCGCACATACACATTGCACACATAATATTATTGCGCACATAAAATAATAAAATCATATTAGCACATTGCACACATAACGTATTGCACACATAATATTATTGCACACATAAAATAAGAAAATCATATTAGCACATTGCACACATAACGTTATTGCGCACATACACTTTGCACACATGACATTATTGCGCATGCACATACACATTGCGCACATAAAATAAGAAAATCATATTCTAGCACATTGCGCACAACGTATTGCACACATACACTTTGCACACATAACATTATTGCGCACATACACTTTGCACACATGACATTATTTACGCACATACACATTGCACACATAATATTATTGCGCATATAAAATAAGAAAATCATATTAACACTTTGCACACATAACGTTATTGCGCACATACACCCCACACAGCACAGGATATTTTGAGGGACATTTGTGCATCCACTGAATATCCACCGGATATTAAATATCCACTGGATATCCACCGGATATTAAATATCCACTGGATATCCACCGGTTATTGAGATATCCCACTTTATCTGTAGGACGTCCCTCAGATAAAGTGTGCTGTGTGGGACATTGCACACATAATATTATTGTGCACATAAAATAAAAAAATTATATTACCACATTGCACACATGTTCATCCCAAGTCTTAAGGGGAACAGAAAAGTCAAAATATAGTCTGCATTATGATCCCACATCGACTAAATTTACTGATTTTTTATCACGATTGAAATCTTGATCTTAGATGACTTAAAACAGACTTTATGCTGACTCCTCTCTTTTTATTATATCCTTTTGATTTTTAAAAAATGTGGTATCCAGACAATATACATATCTCAAATCAAGACAAATGACGTCTTAAGGACGTCATTAAGACGGTACATCTTCAAGACGTCTTATGATGTGACGTCTTTCTCTCCTTTTCTCTCTCTCTCTCTCTCTCTCTCTTTCTCTCTCTCTTTCTCTCTGTCTCTCTCTTTGTCTCTCTGACCTAGTTTACATCGTGCATTTGATACGCGTATCAGGTACTATATTTGTACCAAATTCGTACTAAATATTTAGTACGCACGATGTAAACACTGCCGAATCAATTTGGTACGAGCGTATTAAATAGGAGTATCGTACTAAACTGATACGCGTACCAAATGATACAAATGACCGCGACGGTCATGACGCGATACAAATGACGATGTAAACGCATGAAACTCAGTTTGGAGGGAATTTAGTATTGAGCATAACCTCAATGCTAAAAACCGGTTACTTGTGACTTGTAGCTCTGTAATTACGTAAAAATGTCTTGTAAAAAAGGATTGAATTGGGGAGAGGAAGAAACCCGAACATTTTTAGAGTTATGTACTGACAGACAAATAATTGCATTAATGGACGGAAAAAAACATAAACATGTAGATATTTTCAACTTATTAGTAGAAGATATGGAAAAAAAAGGTTTTTCTAAAACGGCCCAACAGATGAAATTAAAGTTAAAAAATTTAAAACTAGCTTATTATATAAATGTAAACGTGAAAATAATGTTAGTGGTGCAGCAAAAAAAACCTGTCCATTTTATGAACAATTAGACATTTTGTATAGTACTCGGCCAAATGTGCAAGTTCTTAACGATTTTTCAGGAATCGACACTGCTAATGTTCAAAATGAATCATGTAATTATCATAATTAATTTATATATAAATGAAATTAGCTAATTTATGTGAAATGCTTTAAATTCTTGAATTTTTTTATCTTTGAATTTGTACTCAAAGCCTAGATGATACAAAGTACATTTTTTTCTGTTTCAAAATCTGTAATAAAAACTAATAAATAAAAGAAAGTAAAACATAAAACTTAGTTAACGTAGTATAACATCCACTCAGAATCCTACTCCTGAAACGTTCGATAGTGTACATAATCATTATTAAAATAAAGAAATAATTAATTGAATATGATTTCAGCATGTGAATATACAGAGGATTGTTTAACTATAAATGACAGTGACATCCCAGAAGAAAGCGAGTCTAGTTCAACTATCAGCAATATGAACCTCCTAGAAAAAAGAAACGTGGATTGCTTTCAGGTATAACGCTATTAAATAATATCAGATGTTTCTGGTCAATTAGCTGCAATTTTAATGTAATACCAACTTTAAATGTATAATGTACATACATATATCGTTGATAAAATTCTACATCATATAATATATATAGATTATTGTACATCAATGTTATGTAATATTGATATTAGCAGATAAATATAAGTATTAATATAGTTATAACAACATTACAGGTAGAAAAAGCTACGAAACTATTCTAGACAAGTATACAGAGAATCTGATGCTATCACAACAACAACTTTTATCAGATATTATTGTAAAACAAAATGACATGCAGAAAGAGATGATAAAAGTTGAAATGGAAAACCAAAGATTATGGGAGAACGAAATAATAGAGAAGGAGCATGCATTTCAAAGAGAACAGATGCAATCTTTTGTGCAAGCGTTGCAAGTAATAAATTCTCAAGCTTCTCCATCAAATTATGGAATGCCACAAAATTTTCTTATGCCTCAAAATTATGGAATATCACCAAACTATAAGTTGCCACAAAATGTCAAAATTATTCCAGTATGTTTATAATAAAATTAGTCCTGTGTTAAGCGACATTTGCGTAAGCAGCATCCGCAAACTTGACAAATTTAATCGTAAAGATTGAGGAAGGAATTGGTTAATTCCGTTAAATCTGACAAAATTGACCGTTTCTCTTCTAAACCATTACAGTTGAATTCGTTAAGTTTACGGATATAAATCACGTTTTATAGTAATATATATTAATTACTTACATAATATAACATCTTGTTTAATAGATAAAAGAAGGAAGTATCATTGGGTCAAGCCAAATAAATAAATCAATGGCGTCAACATCCACATCTTCTACCAATAGACCAATGGTGTCAACATTCACATCTTCTACCATTACTGAGGAGAACAACAACGACAATTCAAAGGCATGAAAATTTTTTGAAACATACTGAGCAATACAAAAATAAAAGTATATATAAGTGCCATGGATATATTATATGAACAAAAAAGTGTTATAAAACATGTTAAGTTTAAAATTTTAATGTACTGAAACCAAAGAATAAGGGAACGGTACCAATACCCGAACATGTACCTATATCCGAATACCTTTATTATTTATAATTATAACGCGAGTTAATTTCAAAGATAAAAGTATTTTTTTTTTGTAGTTTGAAACTTTAGTTATAATATCCAAACGTTTATTTTCATGAATTTATATTTTTTAAAACGTATCCAGACACAGATACATGTTCGGGTATTGGTACATTTCCTATGCTTAAGTGTTCGGGTATTGATACCTTTCCCTTATACATATATAACTATATATAATTATAAGTAGGCATAAGATAACTATAAGTAAGAATATAAGTATATATATTATAAGATGAACCAAAGTGTTATAAAATATATTTAGTTTAAAACTAATGTACTGTGAAATCAAAGTATTATAAATATTAAGTTTAGTACAAGACATTTAGATACAATAAGGTAAAATGTTATTAAAATTTAAACCTGTTCAAATGCATATAAAAAATATTAAATAATATAAAAAATGTTACATAAATAAATAGAAGTATTGATTAATATTTACATTTATTATATATACATATACACATATTTATTAACACACATTAGCTAAGAGTAGAACTTCAACAGACAAAGTAATTCCGTTTTATAATACATCAAAGACAATTGTTTATCTTAATAGTGTTTTTCGAAGAGGAAAGTTTGCGGCTAAGTAATCTTTTAGACATTCTCGTATAATAGTAGAACGTATATTGTCTCGTTCACAATTTATTTGTTGTCTTGGTTGTACAAATACTTCATCTAATTCAATAACCGGTTGCAACCACTCTTGAAGAAATCTGTCTTTATTGTCTTCACAAAAATTGTGCAGCACACAACATGCAACTATAACTTGAGGTACAAATTTATAGTTACAATCAACTTTTTTCTGTAATATTCTCCATCTAGCTTTCAGTCTTCCAAATGCCATTTCCACTGAAACCCTTGCGGAATTGAGGTAGACATTAAATGATTCTTCTTCAGGTGAAAGTGAATCAGAATAACTCTTTATTAACCATGGCAGAAGTGGATAGGCTGGATCTCCAACTATCATGAAAGGTATTCCTTGGCCGTTTACATGTTTTTCCATCTATAACAAAATAAAAGTTAAAAAAAAAAATAAATCAGTCTCATATATATAAATATATATATATATATATATATATATATATATATATATATACAAACATATATAATTAATAACAAATATGACAAATAGTTTACAGTTATTTAAATTGAATTATATATTATTATCTACAATTTATCAGTTCCAAAATGTACAGATAAGAAAAAAAATTTATATCGATATGAGTAGACTTGTCAAAATAGGCACTAAGTGAAATAATCAGTCAAAATTCATTTCAAAGTCGATTCTACTGACAAGAATCAAATACATAATTTATAAATAACAAAGATAAAAACCTGTGGTATTATTTCTTGTGAGTGTTTGTATAATGTACTATCTTTGAAAACTGCAGCATCATGAACACTACCAGGGTGCTTGGCAAAGACATTACGAAATCTGTAAATAATATTGTAAATGTAAATAGACAGTTATTTGTATACATTTTCAGAATAGACATTTTCTTATTAATATGTATATTTGTATCATATCTTTCAATTACCTTCCATTATGATCAACTATTGCTTGAACATTGTAAGATGTCCATCCTTTTCTATTTACAAAATCTCTATAACCTTCTTCTGGTACTGTAATAGGTATATGTGTTCTATCGATGCAACCAAGTATTTGAGGGATATGAGAGATGTTTTCAAATTGCATTGCAATATATTATGCCGGTTCCTTATACGGAATTATGAATACATTTGGCAGTTTCCCCGGATTCATCATTCCACCTATTATTGGCGCTTTGACTAATGAAAAAGTATGTTATTACTTTTCTACATCAAAATTACGTTGAAAACATAAAGAAATTTTCTAGCCTTTGAAATTGCAACTATTTGAGGAAAAAGTGTACATAAAATAATTTTATATATTCTTCATATTTTTATGCATTTATTTTGTTATTATACATAACTGTAGATACTTTTTATATTACATTTTACTTATATTCTCTAATATATTATGTTTTATAGAACGGCGTGGAAGAATGGCGTGTAATGTTTTGGATATCGGCGGTAGTGTTTATATCGGCAACAGTCCTCTTTTGGCTATTCGGATCTGCGGAAATTCAACCATGGAACGATTCGAGTCAGGTAAAAGTGCCCACGCTTTCCGAAGAGGAGATGCAGATAAACGAAACGACGAAGAAAGATGATGCGGATAATACGGAAGCCGAGGAAAATGAACGTCTCTAGTGATTTAGGAAATGAAATAAAATAAAAAAATGTGTGTATTCATGTCTGTACAAAAATTAATAGTTCAATGTTGGGAAGAGAGTGCATCTGAAATTGCAAAATTTGATCTCTGTTAAAATGTCATACTTTATATACGATTACAGACCAACGTTTGTACAGCTTCTAATTGTTAATTTGTAGAAAGATAATCGCTAGATTATTATTAGTACATTGAAATTTGGAACGGGAGAATTGAAATGGATGTACGGAATATTCGATATAAAATATTCAATTATATTATAATATATTTAAAATATTCGTGCTCCAGTTACAGATACACGTTGCTAGAATATCACGACATATCTTTCGTCTTAATTCGATTTACTTTTTTTAGACACGGAGGTATTTTTTCACTCTCTTTTTTTACTGTTACTATATAAGACTGTGAAAGCTGAAACTTAGATTTTATACATTTTACGTAATTTTCAAGCGTTTGTATTGTCTCGATTATTTAAGTATTTATATGATATTACGCTTTTGTCATTCATACATTTGAGTGTGTCACGGTCGTGATCAGTTAATACCCGGGGGAACTATAGAACGTGGTATTCAAACAATGTAATGTATCGGCAAAATGTAAGAATACTCGGTAGTGCATTTCTTATTTCGTGCCAAAGTACACGTATGTTGCTCTCATTAAACACTCGACAAAACTGTCGATATATGCATCTAATGCTAGGTTGAGGAACCTTGGCACTGTCTTCAGGCCAATAAACGCTCGAGGTTACTCGATATTATAAATGCATTACGATAGGTATATTTAAATCGTTATATATTTCTTGCTATACGTAATGAACCCTTTGCGAGGTGATTTCATAACTGTGATAAATATTGGCAGTAATTTACGCACAACAGTTTAACCGCGGTACTTGACCTATAATCTCGATTTTCTGAGACTATAAATCATGTACCATTTCAAAGGGCATCTCAAATACTTAAATACGAAAAATCTCGCTTTATGCAATAATTACTTGAACCCCATTGGTCGCGTATAACAAGAAATCTTTATGTACCCTTCCCGTCGTTTACGAGCGCTCAACTGTGTACAAATAATGTGTAGTTGTAGCGATAAAAGCAACTCATCTTCTAATTTTCATTTATGAGGTGCATTCGTGAGAAAGGCGACAATGTCAAGCGATCGAATCCTTTGCTTCCAAAGAAAGACATTGCGCTCGTGAATAAGTGGAGAAGAAATATATTACGTAGATCGTGAGAAGTGTTACTTGTACAATTGTACATTAGAAATTGTACGTCCGCACTATAGGAAAATAAGAGATGCTAAATGTGTTGTTCCTACATTTTCTTTTTTTATTTTAGAAAAGATGATTATTGTTCAAGTCGAATTTTCGACGTAATGTTCATCGTGCTGTCAATAATAATGTTACTACGAATTACTTTAAGATCTATGTGAAGCAAGTATTTAGCAATAATATTTGTTGCGCGTGTGAATTGTAAAAAATGATACATGAACATTACAACTCGCTGTTTTAAAGTAAATTAAATCATAGCGCAAATTTATGTGCGCCGTAATATTATTGATTGTTAAGTTGTGCAGACGTGCATACTTTTATTTACACAATAATACGTATATCTTTTCAAATCATTTCACTTTTCATATCTTTTTCTTTATATTATTTTTATGATTAAGTCATGACAGCATTTGTTTTATGAATTTTACATAGTGAAATATAGCGGATTTACACATGTAAGGAATAATCGAATATATTTTGTGCGATTTCATTACATAGTAATAAAGAATGTTATGTATCCACAAGTGGTAAAATTTATTATTTATTAAATTTTAATTAATTAAGTCTGTTGATTTTCTTGGTTTTTAGACTAACTAATAAAAAAAAAACAGGTCAATCTAATACAATTATGCATGTTCTTTTTTATTCATGTCATCTAAATTTCTAAGAAAAATGTATTATGTATACTTTTTTGTATATTAAAATTAGTTTCCTTATCTTAAAATCCTTATCTTAAAAGTGCATAACGATTATATGTAAAATTCATTTCCATTGATTTTTATTATTATATCTGTCCCCGAGATTTTGATAAAAATCGAGCAGGAAACAGCTCTAAATTTATCGACTCTCAGTCTAGTGCAAACTTTACCGTTAATATTAATATATTATTGATGGATTATTATCTATGACATTGGTTTAGGCTTAATAATGTGCATTTTTTTATATTGCAAATCATATATTTCTCATTTATTGTATAATTTTATTAAACAAATAACGCTCCTGTGTTGTCAAGTGTAAATATAAGTGTTAAAACGAAAAACACGAGTGCAAAACGTGATCTTTAATATCTGTAATTTAAAATGGAAACGCTCTCGAAGATAATTTTTTGCATCAGAATTTCGAAATAACTTTTGTCATGGTGCAATGCTAGCGGTGGTAATACTACTTGATTGATTATTTGATTTGTTCATTTACATGATTTATGCACGAATTTTCGCGGACAAATTGGAGGCTGAAATGGAGGCTCAATACCTTGAGCACTATCCAGAGCATTAGTTTTCAATGTCGTATCATCGCCGATTTAACTGTATAAACGGCGATAAACAAACTGCAGCTATATAGTTCATCGCATCGTGTTGCGTTAGGAATGCCGTTCAAGTAACCAGACGAAAAGACGTTTTTAAACGTAAAGATCGAATAGTCTTTACATGTAATTAAAATCAGTACAAAATTATTTTTTTCAAAAAAAGGTAAAAAAGGCGTCAAGTACACGCAATGTATTTTTTAAATTCAAAAATCCAACCTAAGTGGTAACTTTATTTCTTCTTCACAAAATTATATTACCTAACTTAACTCAAGTGACATGTATTTCTAAAAAAGATGTGATACATGTAACAGTATAACTGTTTTGCTATTTTTGTAAAATGGGATATATATTATATGATTTACTCCCCAGATAAAAAATATGTAAAGTTACGTGACACAGCACGAAAATCACACGATTTGCAAATAAAATGTAGACTTCTCTTTTAATTTTGTATCTTCTTAAAATACACTACGCAACATAAAAATTCACTCGTCGGTTTTTTCTTACAAATGCAATATTGATTATCTTAGAGAATGACTACAAAAATGCACTGTTTAGCCATTATTGGAGAAATTACAGCCATGGGCCATCTTTTCCGTATGGCCATCATACCCGAGTTTACCCTATACGTAGATATATATATATATCGTAAACGTGTTCAGGGTGCGCAAGAATTTGTAGTGCCCACAAATCAACCGGGTAACTTTTACTCGCTGGTACAGAGTCCTCAACAATTCAAGCACGTTCTTATGGTATAGGTGGCTTCGATAGATACTTCCAAGTCGTCCGATTACAGAGATGAGAGTGCCAGGCATGACAGATAGCCAGAATTTACACAGGTACACTGCGTTCATATATGTAAGTAATATTTTATATTTTATTATCAGTATATAAACTGGTGTCTCTTGATATTGTTTTTTAGATTGACGTATGGGCGGCCGGAGTAATTCTATATATTCTCTTTGCGGCTTTCCGTCATTCATCGTATCGTTAGATAACGAACAGGAAGAATTATTTGAGCGTATTCTGAGCGATCATATGAATTTACATCGCCGTATTGGGATGCGATAGGTATCGGATTCCGCAAAGCAGCTCATTTCAAATATGCTGCAGGCACAGCCAGAACTTCGCTTCAGCGCGGAGGACGTGTGTTAGATCATCCATGGCTCGCGATAACTGTCACTGTATTATAAACATCTTGATAAGCAATGTCGAATCGATCGAAACTCACTGCCGGCAAAACGGGGTGCACCAGGAGTCTACAAGTGCTATCGGAAATGTGTAATGCAGAAACTTTGGTGCATTGATAATACAAGATAATTAATTTAATTTCGTTATGCTAATCAATGTCGCATATTTTTTATTCCAAGAATCGCATATTATTTTCCATTTTAATAATGAATATGGCAATTGTACTTATAGTTTATTTAATTTTCAATATTTAATTGCAATTAATGTGACATGTGACAATGCACACATAAAGTATAATATCTCTCATTTTCGCGCACCTGTATTTATGCAATTTTCTGAATCGATTGTAACTTTGTCAAATGTTCTCCTGCTCTCCTATTATACTGATACTGATATTTACCACATAAGAAGATTCTGCATTACCTAATCTCTAATTTTTTTAATAAAAGAACGCTTCTATGTTTGCTGTGCGATAACAAACGTGATCTTCATCCGCATAATTTACGTAGAATTTACTTAATAACTTTCTTCTCCGGCTATTTAGTTTCTCTGGACTCTATGGCAATCAAATGATAGTGTAAGAAACTTTGGATGTTCACGACACTTATGTGATTCATATATTTTCTTATAACACGCGATTTTTGTGTAATACAGAATACAGTTATTCTCGAACTTATCTAATTTCAGATAGATGTTTTAATTTTAAATGTGTACTCGACAAGTTTCGCGCAACTAAAATATGATACAGCATTTAAAAGTAGAGAGAGAAGTTGATCTACATATAAAGCCTTGAATTCGTTTCGAGCAAGCAAGTTTGAAGAATCTTTATATACGGGGTGTCTCAGGCATTCTATGCCGGACTGCAATTGTTAGAGGCCAAATTAAAAATCTAATTGTAAATAGATTTGTTTTGCTATCGATGCGTTAACAATTTTACAGTTAAGTAACCGATATGAACGGGATACAGTGTCATCAAATACACTTATCTGCAAAGATATCTTAAGCTATCGTACAATTATAATCTGCGGCTTAAAAGTAATTATTATGTTTACTCTTCACGTATTAAGCATAAGAAGGTGTCACCTAATTAAACCACACAACTGGCTCTTAATACAAAATAATATATGCATATATTTATCACATGTATATCAATATAGAAGATTTGTACATCGATCATTATTACAACTGTTGTGTATGCGTTATGTGTAACTCCTCGCGTATAAATGTGCAAAAAAAAAGATATTAAACATAAAAAGAGTGTATCAATCGCCTAATTAAATATACACACACAACACGCAATGCTAAGTTCGCGATACAACTGGCTCTATGTACATCAACAGTATTTCGATCGATCATTCGATCATTACTACAACTAATTTCACTCAGCAAATCTTGTGTCGCGAATTTAGCATTGCGTGTTGTGTATGCGTATGCGTGTACCAAGTAGCATTATGGCAAAGAAAATGTAGAGTCGCGGCGCGTGCCAATTTCACACTTTGTTAATGGTTAAAGATCCTACTCGTTAAGAATCACATTTGCTAAAAAAAAAGTAATAATAAAACGTATACACTTACATCCCTACATTTTATTTATTATCCCTACACTTTTTTCTTTCTTATTATTTTTGCTATTCTTATATCTTCTAAAATTATACGGCATTCTCAAAAATATATCATAGCTGAATTAACTCGCATATCTTGCTCTCTTTTTTTTTCTCCATTGGTTAACTTCTATTCGCCTCCCGACTTGACGTATATGCTACTATACTCATCCAAGACGTTATATTCGCGACATTTACATTCTTTTTCTTCAATCGCTCTAAAAAAAAAGAATGTGCCATCTTGAATTTAAGCGATTGATCTCCCTAAAGGATTTAAAAGTTACGCTTTGCGAAGGCATAAGATATACGTTATAGCTGGAAAGTCGATTCACAGCGGGATTAGAAAAAGTTATATATAACAATAGTTTCCCTTTCATATCATTACAATCTTCTTCAACAGTACTCTAAGAAACCTGCAAATCCTATCACTTTACGCACTGGCGACAAATGGGTACATACGAATTGTTTGTCGAAACCTTAAAACTAAAAGAAAGATACGCATATTAACAAATATTTTGCAGATTTTCTACTTAACGCGATCATGTTGTAATTTTTATAAGTTGTAATTTTTTTCTGTGGTATAATACATATGTATAGCATTAGCATTAATTATGCTACATTGCGATTATGTTTTATGTCGAAATTGAAAAATATATACAAGGTGTACAACTAACAGGGTTTAGAAATAATAGTCTGTAACACCTTCACACTCTGTACATACTGTTTATAAGATTATAAGATATATTGTTTATAAGATTAAGATACGTAACACTACAAAAAGGCGTGATATCCGTACAAAATTACCTTTCTTAAAAAAAAAGGTAAAGAAAGGCGCCCCAAGTACACGTATAGTAGTGTATATGTTGTTACCTCGAAAAAAATAGTGGTAGTATTATATATCTCGAAAAAA
Organism: Temnothorax curvispinosus; assembly: GCF_003070985.1. Lineage (NCBI taxonomy): Eukaryota > Metazoa > Arthropoda > Insecta > Hymenoptera > Formicidae > Temnothorax > Temnothorax curvispinosus. Next base: position 3,746 of record NW_020224799.1, on the reverse strand, counting down.
CCTAAGTAACAAGTGGTAAACGTAATATCTTTGTACCTCGCAAAAAAGCCTAAGTAAGAAGTAGTACGTAATTATCTTTGTATCCCGAAAAATCTCGAAAAAACCTAAGCAGTAGTATCTTTATTTCCAAAAAATTACATCACAAAATTACATTACCTTATCAAAGAAGAGTCGCGCTTCAAGTGATCTATTACAAAAAGGAAATGATATCTCTTTAAATTACAGCGCCAATTACAGAGAGAACATATATATTGCCTCAATAAATAACACAGGACCACAAAAAAAATTTTTAGAAAGTCAACTGGGATCAAAGTAGGTGTTTCTTATAGATTTTGGGTCACTAAATCCGAATTCGTATACCGTTTTGCTCCATCACGTCTAGGTTTTTAGATAATCGAGAAAAATAAAGGAAAATCTGTGAAAATTGAAATAAACATTTGGAGGAAGAGCAAAAGTATAACATCAAAATGCGGTCGCCAGGGCCGTGCGAAGAGAACGGGGCATAGCATGTGAGTTTGGCGCCCTTTCCGCGGTTAAAAAACAAAAATTTGACTGGTACAAAATGCCCAAATGCCGTGTAGTTTTATAAGTCTGCCTTTTGTATAGGTAATATTCTTTGTGGAATTTGAAATGAATAATGAATACTTTTTCAATTCTAATAAATATGTAACATACATAAATATTTTTAGGTATTTATATTATTATAATAAAACTAGATCAACTCATAAATTAGAACAATAAAGCTTCTTCTTTATTAAAAGTATTTTTCTTACAATTAGTTTTTAGTTAATAAAATAAAGCTGTTAATACAATAAAATTTAAGTCTTGAGTTAATAGAATAAAACTTGTTAATATAATAAAATTGTTTGGACAATTACAAAAGAAAATTTGTTAATAAAATAAAACTTTTCTCTCTCCGTTTGGACAATCACAAAAATAAAATTTGTTAATAAAATAAACTTCTCTGTTTAAACAATTACAAAAATATAACTTAAAATTAGAAAATAATTACGTCAACTTTACTTTCCTAGCTTTTAAGGAAGCAAAATTATCAATTTTTTTTTTAAATCTATAACAGTTGCGTTATTTCGTATTCAATTGCAAGTATACTTAAATTGCTTAATCTCTCTTGGCCCATTGCAGATCTTAAGTAATTTTTCACCAATTTAAGTTTGCTGAAGGATCTGATCCGGAGGTGACTGGGATAAATATAGATTCCAAACAATACACAACAAAAGTCAAATAACGATTCGAGATTTTTATAGTTTAATAAGAGTTTTGTGTGCGCGCGCGCGTGCTCGCGTTGCTTCTATCACTGCTCAATGCATTTTTCGCTACTTCAAAGTGCTATTCCGCACTTTCACTCTTGCAATATTTTTTATACGCTTTGATATTGTATTAATAAGAAAATATGAAATAAAAAAACATTTATTGTTAAATTCCCGATATTAAAATTTCGAAAGGCTTTCGAAATAAAACATCTGGAAATAAAACGATTTGTAGATGTAAACGTTCTTTGTTTGAACAAAACGATAGATCATATTTTGCGTCTGGATCTCTAGCTGTGGATCTAATGAGTATCAACATAACGATAAATGATTGACATCTGTTTTAATATTATCCTGCCAGTAATAAGTGAGAATAACAAGATTTTCGGATTAAAATTTCGATTTTTGAAAGATTCTATTATGATTTGAATAAAATATATGAAATAAAGCATTTCTTCTTTAATAATAATTTAAAATAATAAAAATTATACGTGCGTATATAACAGTATAAGCACTTATACCCATAACCATAACACTTGTCAGACGACAATTTTAATTGATTTTATAAATATATCGTTTTTTTATTAAAGATAAATTCCATGTTTTAATCGAAATCTATAGTAATCTATAGCAAAACGATAATGAATTTGTGGTTTTCCGAGTCATCGTGTACCTAAGAGTGCAAGAATCCAGCATCTCGCTATCATCAATGACACTCATGTTCTCTTAAATATGTGACGTACTCGATTTGTCTTCTACTTATGTCCTGTTAAATTGTATATAACATTTTCCTCTTGTCTACATATTTGTTTTATTTTTTCCTGAAAAATAACATAGGTAGTTATAATATATAATATATGTTTAAATATATTAAATTTTAAATAAGCAACTGATGTTATTCACTATATACATACAATTAGATTACGCATATGTATATTCCATGCAATATAAACCGCAATGATTGTTACCCTTGATTTGTTGCGGTACTTCGAAGTATTGTAACATGAATTAACTTTAACGTGTAAAATTTATAATGTCTTATTTTCGACGTATAACAAATATACTTACGAGAAATGTATCCCATTTACTTTCAAAAATATAATGGCGTTTGACAATTTTTATAATTATTCATTCTTTTATAAGAATTTAAAATAATGTATTTTGTGCAAGTAGTATAGGTACATGCTGAAAAATGAAAAGTATCTCTTTGAAGTTTTTAAATTTATATAACAGGTCACCTTTTTGTCTCATCGAGTTCACCGGATAAAATCGCAGTTAAACCAATTGCTGCGTTTTCGTCGAAGATGTTTCCTAATCGATGCAAAATATCAGTCGCAGTTTGAACAGATTTATCCTTTATCTTAACAGTCTTGTCAAACAAACTTTGCATAATTTCTCTATCATCAGGCTGCCAATAATCATACTCTATCACTGGAATATTTAATTCATTAGAGCGTAACGTTTCTCTTTTAATCGTCGACTAAAGGATCAGAATGTTCAGTTTAGACCTTCTAAAGATAGAGATGAAAAATTCCACAAATTTATATTTCTATCTACGATGTAATTTTCTTCGTAAGATGAATTATGGCTAATTACATGTGAAAACGGGATGTAACATTTTACAATTTGTTGTTATAAAAAATGTCATAATTTATTTACAATGATCTTCATATATTTGGATTTCGTTCCGGATTCGCCGTTACTCATGAATTCAGGTTCCTTATATTTAGATTATTGACGAACGACTACAGCGTGTAGTCGATCACGCATACACGCGTCTCTGACAATGGTACACGCGCGGGCCATGCTTCCGCATACCCGCACCGCTTCCAAACTCGAAAATTCGCGTGTTGTGCGACGATCCTGCGAGCTCAGTTCAAGCTTGACGGACCTTCGGTTCAGACCTATCGGTCTAATCGGCAACGAGACTATTTCTCGCGCAATAAAGTTCCTATGTTCTGACGAGAAAGTGCGGGCGTGATTCACGAGAATAGAGTCAAAACCGGCCTCCCGTGATATTGGGAGCGAGCTGGTTGCGAGTGGAGTACGCTCTCCTCGCGGGTTTAAGAACTTGTCCTCATCAACGACGCAAGCGAGAGTCTGTGCTACTGTGCGTTTCGAGATCTCCGTTCTGTTCTCGCGTCTCAAGATTTCCGCTCTGTTCTGGCTTCAAAATATCCGTTTCTTTTTGCGTGCATCAATTTTCGATCAACGTTCGTTCCGTCATGCGTCACCCTCATGCCCGATCATTTCCGCGGGTTGCCATTGCGCTCGGGGCTCGGGCGATCCGAATTCCGTTGGAGTTCAGAATTAAGTTGCGTGCATGGCTCTTCAGTCCGTCGGAGCGATCATATCACGATCAGCATACATATATGGACATTCTTCTGGATGATCGTTCCTACCCGGAAAATGAATATTCGGTTGAATAATTCGGTCATAAGGTTAGTTAAAATTATTAACAAATCAAGCATCTCTTGT
>NW_020224798.1:1093575-1129356 GCF_003070985.1 Temnothorax curvispinosus | reverse complement strand
GGCGCACTAAAGTGGCGAACACTCGGTGCCGTATCGGCGGTTCGCGTTAAAATGAGGGTGCTGTTCGCGCATCCCCCGTATTTAGGGGTAGCCGTCGCGGAGGGTAGCGCGAGCGTGGCAGGTGGAGGCGCGACGAGGGTGGCACTGGCCAATAGCAGTGTCTACAGCGTTATACGGGGGTGGAGCGTAGCAACGGGGTGAACATATTCGCTCGTCGGGACGCGTCTGCTAACACCGTCCAGACCACGCCTACATATTTCAGGTTCGACACATGTGCCCGGGATCGTCGTCGTCGTCGTCGTCGCCGTCGTCGTCGTTGCCGTCGCCGCCGTCGTCGTCGTGGGCTTTTGCCACCCCCTTCCTCTCCGTCCGACTGCCTTACCCTCTCCGCGTTGCGCAACGCGTACCGCAGAATCACGTTCTGCCAGAGTGGCGAACCGGGTGGCAAAGACGACGGCGGGGAGAGGATACGACCGGGGGACTGTAATTCAGCCTGACAAACGATCTTGAATATTTTTAACGCCCGCGCCCCGATCTTCGCTCCTTTTTTATGGCCGTTTCGTGACTATATTGGACGTTCGGCAGACGACCCAGGTCTGCTGTTGAGAGAAGGTCCGACATCAGCAAAGAAAGTCGTTTCAAAAACGCGCATACAAAATATGTAAAAATGCTACTTAATAAAACAAACGATAGAAACGTTGAAAATAATTTCATTCAAACAAGCTTTATCAATTACATAAATAAGCTCACCAAGAAGTAACTTTTTACACATTTACACATTATATTATTTTTATAGTATCTATTACTAATAATCCTTTTCTTTCATAATTATATAATTATAATAATATTTTTAATTCTGTAAGATTAGCTTATTTATAATTCTTTAAAAATGCTTACGTTTGCGCATTTCGAGTGCACAATTATTGAAATATGAGCCATTGCGAATTATCTAATCATTTTTGTGAGATTACGTACGTAAACCTCGAAATAAGTCAAGATGGGTGGCATCGTAGTTTCATGCCGGAAAAATAACTTCCGATACAAGTGGGTGCAGCGGGCAAAAACCCGCCGCGAAGCCAATAGGCGATCAATCATACGCCGGTGATCTATTTTACCGGGCATGTGAGAGCCGTCGATTTCTTACGCGATTCCCGAGATCCCGACAAATCCTAAGGGGAACGCCGCGAGGTTAAAGGACATTAACTTCTTGATTGAGTCGGCAAAAAGTTGTAATGACTTTTCGATTGGCGCTATCCCGCGCCCGGCGAAGATTCGCAAACGAGTATTTGTGGAAGAGAACATCTCAGTTTCTTATATCTTATACACAGAGTGTCTCAAAAACAAAGTATCTTTTGTCCACAGATACTGCAAATCGGATTAAGAAAAGCGACAGGTGTCGAGAAATAAATCCGAAGAAGAATTAAGAAGGTTTTGACAAATTTACATTCATACCTATATAGATAATATAGATATAAATAAAAAAATATCATTGTCCATTTTGAATGGAATTTTGTTTTATTTTGTTATATTCATGTGACGCTAAATAATAAATTTTTATTTAAAATTATTTAACTACAATTCTTTATCTACATTAAAATTCTTTAAATATTCTATAATAGATCTTAAATTCGTCACAGAACGCTAGATATCTCTGGAAAAAAAAATCATTGATGCATTTGCATTATCATAAAAAATTATAATATTGCACCAAAATTCATTTCCGCGGCAATGAATAACAAAATGGTGGACTCAATCTCGGTGATTTGATAAGCTTAATTGTATCGGCAATAACTCTCTTCAGCTCGGTTCATGCACGGAATAAATTAAACGACCCGTCTCATGTGCAGCAGATAGTGCAGCATGCGATACAGCCGAGTCTAATCCTAATTCAGAGTCGTAAAGTCGAAAGAGTCATTACGACGACGGTACGTGTGACACGCGTCGCACGGCGGGGCGGCTACGAAACGTCTCTGTATCTTGGCGCAGCCATTCCTGGATTATGAACCATATTTATTGCCGATCATACAGTGCCATTCCCCGCGAACTCGGAGAAACGGCGATATACCGATCTCTAATTCCATTTTACGCCCCTCTGCTTCGCTTCGCGTAAAACAGTATTCTCGCGGAGAAGCTTTATTTCCTCCTTCTTTCCTCTCGTTCACAATGATATGATGTGTAGTGACAAGAAAGTGAAAGAGATATGTACATGATATTTATGTTTTTCGTTTATAAATTTTAAATTTCAATAGATCACAAATTGCTTCTTTCTTAGAAATAAAAATAATAAACTTCAAATAATATATCTATGCAGGTTTAAAAAAAATATTGAAAAACACGTTAATTAATTTAAATTATATATTTCAAGTTCTTTCCTCACGCGTCACGTTTGTTTCCTTCATCAATTTATCTTTTCTCTCTGACTAATATTCTCACTAAACTGTAACGCATAAACTGAAATTCGCCTCGCTTGGTATGCGTTCTAAATCTTCAAGTAGAAAAATACGTCGCGCGTGAGAATCTCACTTTATCACCATCTGCCCATGTTATTTTGCAAATCGGCCAGAAAGGGCAAGTTTCGTGTTGCCTAATTCGACCAAGTTAAACGCACGAGCGGGCGAGCCGGCGACGCTCGACACGTGGCGGACACGCGTGAGCTGTTAGCGCCGAGTGTGAGTTCGTCGAAGGGCACTTTAACATCGACACTGTATCTGTTACGTGGGTCCACGAAAGGGACACCTTACATGACGCGTGTACTTCGGCTCGATTGACTCCTACACGGGAATGAATATGTCATCGAGCGAACATGATCTGCGTATCTATCACCTAGATATACATTACAAGAAAATTGGCAATTTGCTCTTTTATTTTTGAAAATAAATCAGAAGAAAATATTCTTAGAACTCTTCGCCAATTAGTTTGTATTAAATGTTTTATACAAATTTCTGTACATATTCTCTCTCCACTATATTTATAAAGTAAATAAAATAAATAAAGTAAAAAAAAAGGTAAATCGTAGGAGAAATTCTGAAATTTTTTTAATTGCATCGTTGGATATAACATTCATATGATATGAGCTCGTTAGCATAGTAAAAGCATACTCCATGATTATTTATTTAAGCTTACTTTTTGATGTTTTTTTTATGCCATGCTTTGCGCTTCGCGAAGGGAGTAATGTCATCCGCTTTTCGCATCGCTGACGCGGCTGCATGGAGCGAGTGCACGCGCGTTTTTGTCGGGGTTGCATAGTGATAAACATGCAGCCGATGCAGTTGATGAGAAAAGGTCGTTTATCAATCACCCATTAACGCAGCCCCACCGAAAACCTGCTCGCTCCTGAGCCATATTTCACAGAATCATCGCGATTCCCTTCCGGCCGCTTTGGCCGCACGTTCGGTTTTCCATTAAAATTCACTATCCATGTTGTTCAAAAGCAACCAACGTGTAAAAGCAAAAATTTAAATTACTGGAAAGTCATTCAATCAATATAATAACTAAATATTGATGAATATATCGTAATAACAATTTTCTTTCTTTATATAGCAACCGACACAATTGTACATTAAAAATTCAAAAAAGTAGAGCTCTTCGAAAATTTGAATATATAAAAGCAAAGATTTTAAAACTCAGAAATTTAAGTTGTATTAAAAATGTAAGATTTTATGAAGCATATCTCTCATCTGTATCTGATACTAATTTATTTTGCTCTTTTTTACAGAATTGAGCAACACATACGAGAAATAAGAAAATACGGTGAGAGATGAGAAAAGGTAATACTTCTTCAGGAATTCTTGAAACAGGGTGGCCTTGGCCTGACAAATTGGATGTGCGATAAATTCAGAGGATTGTTGAAATAACTTGGCATGGTGTACATATTCACGGTGAAAGGAGGGAGGTTCGCAAGATGAGAATGCGGGAGATTTAGATTTTACGGACGTTTAGGCAATTCCTTAACTTATAGTCGGGACCATGCATACGAAATGAATCAACTGCTGTTTAAACGTTCTCGTAATTTCGCTCTGTCGAAACTCTCACGAAACAAAGCTTTCGTAAGAACAAATTATTGATATAGTTTATATATATAGATATCCAAGTCAGCAAAAACATGGCACTTTGTATTTTCTAATGATTTAACAATTTCTCTCGGATGTTTTACTAAACGACAGTTAACTGACTTATAGATAAACTGTATTCGCGATGGGGTGCTCTTTGAGCAATGACTCTGTAACCCTGCCTGTATGCCACATCAGAATTATCAACGTACGCCATTCTCCGCTCACGCCCCCTTATTCCCCCTATCTATCCGTCTATCTGTTCTACGAGAGAAGTTTGTCCCGCATCCGCTCTTGTTGATATCGTCCCGACGATATCGAGTCGCGTTCTCTCTTTCTCTCTTTCCCTCCCACCCGAGTCGCGATGGCTCCGGGGAATTTAATTCTATTCGGAGCACCGCCTAAGATGCCACCTTCGGCTCTTATCTCTGTGCACACGGTGGGTTGCGCGTGGCGGTTGCTTATGTGTTACGTGAATACCTTACCTAAATGCCGCCGCGGGAGAGACGTCCCTTGCGTACCCATTTCATGAACCAGCCACCCCTCTCGCGATGCGCGGGGGAGCTGACGGTACCGCAGCATCGCGCGAGGGAGTCGACCGAGGAAAATTAATGCGACTTCCAGCCGGGCGCTATCAGACGCCGCTATCTCGCGCCTCGACCGCGCGCCGTAAACGTGAGTCGCCTAGGCGAGAAGTTCCCGAATTTAAGCGACGGAGATGCGCCGAAAGTGCCGTGCGATCGTGGCCTCACGCGAACGGAGAACGCGCGTTTAGGACACCATGATATCTTGGAGCGTCTTTCTCGGCGAACAGTCGCGTCTGTTCTCAGAATAGTTCCATGATATTGTGAATTTAGTCGTTTCATTCGTTTCAACTCAATTATAGATGTTAAGCAGTGATTAGTTTTACAATTAATAAAAATCAGTTTCTTGAATGTCATATAAGTAATTTTATAAATGTGAAAGAAAATTAATTTGAATTAGATTTTATGAACTGTTTCGATGTCTTGGAGAATAATGTGTCCTGCCGACAACTGCATCTGTCGTCAAAGAACTACGTCTATCGCTACTAAGACCGACGGTATATAATGGAACGAAGAAATTAACGGGAAGGTACTAAGCTGCTCGTTTATCATAACGATGACTCGGTAGACGGAAGCGCCATGTGCTCTTAAAAGCATTCTGTTAACGCCGGTTTAATTCGTATTGATGATCCTAGAGAAAAGAAAAAGATGGGCTGACGTGTATCGACGCGTACTTGTTATTTACGAACATTACAATTGCAAATAAAGCTCACGATATTTCTGAGCTAAAGAACGAGAATCGGTTTCTATCTTCCTAATTAATGATCTGCCATGATTAACAAGTAAATACAACGACCCCTTTATTAATCGCGATTATTAATTATGTTTTAATTTAATTGCATGCGTAGTAAAATTTTACTGCTCACATTTTTTATTCTACAATATTTAACTATAGTAATAATTAAAAATTAATATATTTTTATATTACATTAATCATGTAATTGCAATTCGAATAATCGTAGAATGTACTAAGAATAAACGCGAATAAAGGAAGAATCGTTCATTGACAACTATGAAGAACTCCCGTTCTCTTCATTAACGTCAGCGCAGCAATTTGTCCAACTAACGTAGGTCAGAGTTCGCAGAACGGAGAGCACGTGGCAACCACTCGTTGACAGTTTTACGAGTATATTTGCCGAAATCTTACCCCGCTATCAGGGGGGTCGGTCGGTCGATCGGTCCGTCGGTCGGTTGACTCTTCCCCTCAACAACGGCAGGAGTCGGTTGTGGATACGGTGGATGGCGGAGGGAAGGTGGATGGTAAGAGGAGGGAGTTATTAGAATGGTCCGGAAAAGATGGCGCGGAGTCGCTCCGTATTTTTATACTGTATGGCCGCTGCTTTGCATAATCCCGCACTTAGCTCGCTCGTCCCGAGATGCCGGCTCGCGCTATGCAGATCTCTCCTGCTCGCTGAAAACCCGAACCTACCGAGCGTTTCGCCGTTCCGACGAATGATGGACGACGCCGAGAGATCCGCCGAGGGATCCGCTCCTGCGGCTCCTTTTCTCGGCGGACGACGCGTTCCAGTCGGATCTATGAACGAATCGCGCAGCGATCTTTTTATAATACGAAGAAACGAATGCGGCTAATACGCACGCAGAACAATTCGCAATTCAAGTGTTAAGTATTAGAATTTAAAACGTTTATCAAAAATTGCATTAATTTACCATCATTGAACATGCAATTTAGGAAACTTGCTAATTTTATCAAAATCTCAACGTGTTGAACATTAAACAAAAAAAATATATATATATATAAAAGAATGTTACACGGAAATAGGAATAGATATCGAAAGAAGGTAGCTAAGAAAATTAATACGATAACTGTATTGTTGAACTATTGATAAGTCAATTCGATCATCTAAATGGTATCAAATTTTCTCAACACCAGACATCAAAGTTTATTCCTTCCTTTCGTTTATAAAATAAACGAAAAAAATTTCCATCAACTCTAAGACATAAGTGGTTTAAGGCACTTATTTATGCCACGCGGAACGGATGGACGGAGATATATCATGAGACTTCTTGAACCAATGTCGCGAAACATTTGTCACGACGTTCTACTTGCTCCAAGGATCAACTGCGAGCTCTCCGGCTGCTTGCACGGGCGGAGATGTCTCATTTGCACCGAGAAATCGCGTCTTTCCCTTACTGTCGCCCAGTCTCCCTATATCGCGTTGCCCCAGCGCGCGAGAGAGAGAAAGAGAGAGAGAGAGAGAGAGAGAGAGAGAGAGAGAAACCGACCGAGAAAGAGGAGCAGAGGACATCATCAATCTTAGCGCGAAAAGACTCCAGGACAAGCGGAGTGTCGTTCCGGATCTCACAGATGCGACCTTGATTCTCTTCCAAAATTCCCTAGAGATACCGACGTAGATTAAGTCTGATCTCGCGAGTAATTTGTCCGAGTCTCGGCCGGTCTTCGACATGCTGGATGCCCTGAAAGCAGGCGAACACCTGTGGTCTCCCGTTCAAGAGAAATCATGAACCACGATAGTGTTCCGATTTTCGCTCAGTCATAAGAATCTTTATTCTAAACTCTATACTTCGTCTTGCATTACAGTGATATTTTTGACGATGACTAATTAAAAAATCCATAATACTCATTTGCTTACTAAGAAATTGAAAAACAAGCCAAAAACTCCTAGGTATTTTAAAAATCGTCTGTATAATTTAATTTCACGAAATAATAAAGTTTTTAAGATTATAAGCTTTTTCAAGGAAGACTTACCAAGAAATCTTACCACAAAATGTGATATTAATGAAATTAATAAAATTAAAGAATAAGATAGCAATATTAATTAATCAAAATTGTTTTATTAATTAATCACAAAATTTTAGATTTTTGCAATATCAAACGCGGAATGTTGGAATGTCGATACTTTGCTTAAAACTTGGCGTTATCGTGGATTTTCATATTTCTTAATACGATCATAAACTCTTTTCTCTCGTTACATTCGAAATATATTCTAGTTATAAAATAGCGATACATCGCGAAACTATTCAGTCGCGGAGGCGAATAAATCCTGTACTCGAGCGAACGTACGGCAATGGCGAATTTTCAGAGATTGCTCGCGACCGAACGCATGCATGATCGGCTGCCGGCACATATGCTCGTTCGTACATACATATGTATGTATCTCGACGTGATGCGTGAAGAACATCGCATACGTCACTCGGTTTTCCTGCGACGGTCAGGTCATATATATTCCGCGACCGAGAACGGATCGAACACTCACACCCTTCTGACCGATTCGATTGACGTCGGATTTTATCTGCGTATACGGCACTCTCTAGAAGTTCATTGTCAAAAGCAATTAAACGATGTTACATTTCATTAAACGCCCAATGCACTTTTTATACGTACATGTCTTTCGACACTTATATTGTAAAAAAATGTCTCAAACTTTTTTAAAATATAAGAAAATATTTTTTATTAAAAAAATATTTAATAATTAAATAATAATTTTCTGCAAAGTATTAGTATTTGCTGTATATAATTACTATTAATACAATTATTACTGTTGGTTTTCTATCAAACTTAAAATTTAAAAATTCACGCCAAACATAACTAACAATAAGTATGTATATTTTTTAAACAGAATTACGCGCATCAAATCATAGTGATGAAACAGCTATCCGCAGATCGTAAATTCGTAGAACATATTTCGCGAATGCATTTACGCCCGAGCATATGTACGAGATATCGGGTTTCACTATCTCTTGATCCACCGATTGTCCATCGCCCCTAACAGCGCTGTCAGAAACGATCACGTTTGATCTTCGGGAGTCACCCTTGTCAACCTGATGGATCCCTTCTCGATTTTATATCGACGTAACAGGTCTAGCTGTTACTTTTACGCGCAAGTACTGAAACGTAAGTTCCACAGTGTCCAAGAAGATACATAAAATTCACTTCTCGAAAAAGGTATCACCTACATTTTCAGTGAAATAAATTCAAATCCCTGAAGACTGATTTCCGATGCTTGCTTCGCAAAGAAGGATTTCGCAAAGTTTAATGAGTAGCCCGCGAATGTTACATTCTATGAAGATTTTTACCGAGAATCCATTTAGCGGTTTATCGTCCGCAAGGACAAAGACGGCCACCAGTTGGTAGCTGCTTAGTTCCCGAAGGTTTACGCGCAGCATCCCGGACGCAGCGAGTGAGACGACGCTCGGTCACGGTGGATGCGCCAGGCTCTCCGAGAGATGCCGGGGTATAAAATCTCTGGCCCGTTGCGACGGTCGCGTTGCGAAAGGTACGGTGATTACGGTGGGCCGGCGGGGCGAGGGCAGGGTTAAAATCCAGAGCATACCTTAGTTGTCCGCTCGTAAAGCAACCCCGTATGCCTGGGAGTGCGTGCCGGAGCTATCTCTTTCTCCGTTACGTTCCGTCTCGGCGATGCCGGATCTCACTCCATCTCCTTCCCTCTCGCTTCACGTCTACGCGGAGTGTTTGTTAAACGAGAAGGAATATGCATGAGATAGGAGAAGAGAGCCGGCGGCAGAGTTATGCTACGGTGATCTTAACGGTGGACGCGACCTTAAATATGTATATGCGCCACGCTGCGAAACGCGACAATCAAAGACTGTCCAGAAACAGGAGCCAGCAGCGGCTCGTGTGAGTTTGATACCGTTTTAGAGCGATTCTCGTTCAGGACACCGCCGCGAATATATAAATATTCTCGCTACTAGATTTTGTTCCAAGAAAAGAAACATTCGTGAAATAGATATTCTTTGATGACCAGTGAAAACACAATCGCGAATTTTGCGAATTTTAACATGTAAGAAAATAATTATACAAACATGTTTCATAACTGAAATGCTGAATTATTCCGACCCTTAGAACAATCTAGGATTAAATCTATTGGATCATCTCCTAATCCTCTATCTGGCAAATCATTTAACTCATATACGGATTTGTCGTAATCTCGAAACGATTTCTCGATGATATTCGAGATAAAAAGGGGTCGGCACATTCGATTCTACAGGTGAAACGACCGATCGTGGTATCTCGATCGTGGATCGTGCGTTTCTGCCACATGGGGATGCGTGACTAGATACCGCCTGCCGAAGAACTCCGCAGCATATTCTCGTAAACATGCATCACGAGCGTACACGAGTATGCATATACGTAGGACATATGGTGGTTAGCACGGTGCTTGGGCCCCCATGAAGCGAGGAGGGCCTCGCTGAGACTTCAGGGGGGGCTTTCACCCCCTCGCAGTACCATCGCGGCCACCCCCTTCCCTCCGCTCGAGAGTCCTCATGAGTTTTCAATGAGATTAGCGGCCCATCTGTGCCGAGACCGACCCCATCGTCATCATCGACCATGGACAAAGCTAGTCAACCTGCTCACTGCCCGTACGTTCTCCACGGGGGTCGCTACCGTTCTCTTCCCCCCGTCACCCAACTATTCGGTGTATACACCGTACATGCACTTGCCGCACAAACTCATCTCCGCGCTTTTGCCGACCGGCTCCACGTTGCGTGACGATTATAGAAAATACCAGGTTTTTAGCCACCCAGCATCATATGGTCGCATTTAAAATCTTCATTGACCACATCCCTCTCCCCAAATGTTTTTTAACTCCAATACATCGGTTAAAAACGTTATAGCATATCGGATATTTAAAAATCAAAAACATTTTGCCGAATTTCAGACCAATACAGTAAAATCGTATTGCAGAAAAGTCCATTTAAAAGCGAATAAATAAATGTATTACTACGTACTTTTTGGAAATATTGTTTAATAACTTTTTTTTATTTTTATTCGTGACAAAAATAAATCCAACTAGAATGCATTTCGAATGTAGTGGCGAGCATTGAGTAAAGCCGCAAAGCAGACCGATTAAGGAGCGAAATGGTATCGATCCCGCGTAAGGGGGTACCGGGAGCTTCGGATCTGGGTCCATGGTAGCCCATATGGAGCCTGCCCAGCGCATATGTTACGACAACGCCGCTAACGACCTGCCTTGGGCCTTCGTAATGCTAAACTGCGGTTCGATCCGCACCCCATGAAACTAAGTAACCATTCGATTGTCATTGGTAAATAGGTAATCATGACAGCATCGACTAGAGCCTCCTTAGGACGCGCGGATTTTTGCCTTCTGGACGATCTCGAATCACAGAATATCTCCGATTTAATCGGTAATATTGTATTTCAGTAATACTTTTGTATCTGAGAAGCAGAAAAATATGTTCAGATCTTTGAATTCTGCAAAGTCCTGAATTATGTCCACTTTCAAGATAAATTGAAGAAGCATAAACAAATATCAGAACGTTTCGATTTACTTTATTTTCTAATTTACAAAGCTTGTTTTCCATTTTTACACAAAGGAAACAATTACTAAATATAAAAACCAATATTATTCTCTTCTGCTTTTCAGATACGAGAGACTGTCTCTTATACCTATCATATCTATAGATTTTATTTAGTTATATTTTTTCATTTCTTTAGCTTTTAGTATTTTATATTTCTATTATAAAATAATCGCGAAACAAATGTGTTAAAACATTCGATGTTTGACATTGCAAGAAAGTAACCAAAGGGAGAGCCTAAACACTTTGGCCAAGCAAAACCCCGTGACAATCCTACCAGCTACCCCCCCGGCTTTTTTGCCAACCTGCAAGGCTAAACGAGTTACGTATTATGCCAAGGGATAGCCGAGTGGGGTGGACTACTCAATACCAGGTTGTATGTCCTGGTCGTGCCATCTGGCGCGCTATTATACGAGTATTTTAATTTAATTAACTCAGCTCGTGCATCGATCGATCGATATTATCGGCGCTCGCGCGCGGATTAAGCTTGTACGTGGACGGTCGACGATTTCGAATCTGCCGTTTAATTAGGATTTCGGGCGTCGGTGCGAGCAACAGATTTTATGGAAACGAACCGCGTTCCTGGTCTGCCGAATCAGGCCGTGCCACAATCGACCGTTTATTTCGATACTTTCCGCTGTTGGGTAAACGTCACCCATTCGGGAAAATCCCTCTTCCATGTGGCAATGATTTAATATCAAATAACAAATTTCAAACCGATTTACGGTGCTTAATAAAACAGACCGACTTGAATATTACAAATTTTTATGAAATTTATATGATATAAAAATATTTGATTTTTCTATTAGAACTTGACGCAGTTAGAAAATTATTTCTTTTTTAATTAATATAATAGGTTTTTAAATTTTACTATAAAATATAGTATAGAGATATTTTCCCACAATATTAATATATCGTAACGCAATGGCATTGTTGAGCAAAATATCGCAAAAGAAAATCGCGCTACGCGTTAACATCAAGTACTCGGCTCATGGTTGAATTTATGGTTGGAAGTATCGAGTCGCTGGACAATCGATACTCCACCTTGGCGTATTTACGGCATATTTGCGGCAGCGCGAACATGGCTCTTTGTCATAGACGAGTGATTTTCGGATCGGCGGCAGCGTGGCCCCGAGAGTTCGAAAGAGCTGGTGCGCCATTGTACTTCTCTCGCCGGGGTCATTGTAAGCGACTGTACCCTCATCTCCACGTTGCACACAGTGCACTTCCCCTGCTCGTGCATCTGTCCTCAATCAGCGGCCTACGAAAATGGGATATACACGTCTTCGTCGGCGTGAAACTATTGACCTACCCTGTGTACGAGGGAGAATTCCAGTCGTCGCCGCGAGGGCGATAAATAAAGATCAACGGGTGACAAGGCAACTCTGTGTGATTTACAGCTTTCAATAACTAACAAATATTTTTCGTTTAAAAAAATGTTTACGAACGCAATGAATTTTTTTACAAACAAATTTAATTTTTACATTGCTATATATATTTAAAAACTATCCAAATTGCTTTTATATTTATTTCAATGTAATAATACTGAAAACTGTGGATTGACAATCGGAAATAGATCGCACTAAATTCGCTCGAACGGAAAAACTATCGGAAACATAAAGAAAATGTACGGTGACGTATATAGTGACCCTTGTAGGGTCAAAAACATCCCTGCCAGTAGATATTAAAGACTAGGGGCAAACCAGGACGACATGGTACTCGCGAAAGAATGGAACGCACTTAACTCGGGACTGCTTAAACAGTTGTTTGATCGGCATTATGTATTAGCAGAGAGAAAAGCAAGAGAGAGCATGTGGCTGGTGCCACCGCTTATTAACGACGCGATGTCGGGAGTTAGTGGAGTTACGCGAGAATACACTCACGTTGAATTTTTTCACTTGACCGAAAGAGAGGAGTGCAACTGAAGTTCAACTAAAAACTTTTCCTAAATCTGAAACTATAAATGTTTATTTAATATAAGAATCGTGTTTATCAAAACTAAGGATCTAAAATCTAAAACATGGTAACTAAACACAAAAAGGAAGAAACTTAAACTGCAGGATGCAAAAGCATCTATAGCAATAGATGATGAGTCTGACGAGAAGTGAGCTAAGAAAGCGTCGGCGGCTCCATTCCAATGCGATCGCTATTGTCGAGCATCCGCGCGCCGCGCGACAACCAGGTATAATATTCCGGATATTAAATCGCTTTTAAATCGGCTTAGCGTTAACTAGTGGCACTTTAAGCTGCCCGTTGAAATGATTATCAGGGCTTCCCATTCCGTCGAGAGAGAACCGGCTAGCTGTTATCGCCCGTTGATTAATTGTTATGCAATATGACGTCACACACGCCTACCCGACCTACCCGGATTAGAATCCCGCGGTAGAGCATCACACGGTGGTGAACGCCGCGCCGGCCCCGCGGCCCGCCTATACGCACGTCTCCCTCGGTACAGCGCGCGTTGCAGCATCCCTCTTCCTCTAAATCTCGCCATATCTGTACGTATGTGTGCGTGTATGTGCGTGTATCATCGCGCAGGCGGTTACAACACGGAGGGAGCGGCGCGAAGTTTCCGCGGCTAATCCTACGAATTTGAGCCAGCCGAACATAGGATGGCTGATGAATATTGATACCGCCGACTCGACGGACCACCTCGCACCTATACACAGATTTCGCGTGCAAGCGAGCGACCTACCCGCCTTGGTTCTTCTCGATTTTCGCTTATACCCGAGGAGGGAGTAAAAATGCAAGACGCTCTCTCTTTCTCTCGCTGATTCCTGCTGCTACATGCGTAAAATGCATAACATCTCGCGGATAAAAGAGAGATTACGAAGATTACTGTTGTTCATCTGAGAAAAACTTCTTTTAAAACACGCAATATCTAATTTTTATGAGATAAATTGCATATATCAGTCAAATGGAATAGTGTCTGATTTGTTAGAAACTCGTAATTTCGTATAATTAATTTAATATAGAAACTATACGAGAAACTACATTTAATTAAAGGAAAATTATATTTATATAAATAAATCGAAAAAGATTAAGTATATAAACAAAATCAAAGACACATTCTCAATAAAGATTAATGGTTTTTTTTTCAATTACGAATGGCAAGATTCTGCCCAGTTTTTTTAATGAGCGAACAAGAGAAGTAACTTGCGCTTAAATATCTCCAACATTGCGACAGTTGCAATTCGCTTTGAAAAGCCAAAAGCTGACGGCTCGTGGCTCGATGCTCTCCGGTAACCTTGCACCATTATTTCCCTAAATAAAAGAAACCATAAATCGTGGGTGCACAAGCCCGTGGAGGAACCACGCCACGGCTCCATTATATCTTTCACGATGAACGGTGCCCTTCTTCGTCGGCCATTATGCCACGAAGATAGTAAGGAAGCAGCCACCCCTTTATCTCGGTAGATTCTACGGTGAGAGTAATGCGCGGAAATCAAGGGTTAATTCCTCGGCGTCGTAAAGCATTTTATCTGCCTCCAGTAGTGTCGCCGGAACGAGAAATATTCAAATATGGCGATAGACGATAGAACACACCGATTGAGTGCTAAAGAAATCCGTACCGCAGGTCTCTTTTACGTATTTATGTATGGCGATTGTAAAACTTCATTTTTTAATGCTTTTAATGCATAAAAAATTGGTATCTACTACTTTTAAAAATGTTATAACATTTAAATAATTATTACTTTAAAAATATTGAAAAAAGATTATGCATTCTTGTAATAAATCAGATCGACATGTTGCTACATATGATGGTTATTGTCTACAAAAAAGACAAAAATTCAAACGAGCCATCCATCGATCGCGAGAAAAAGATTTGCTTACGGGAATAGTACATTACAATGTGCACGTGTGTGAATGCGGACATATCATGCGAAGACCTTTCGGACCTCTAACACCTGATCCCTACTAAAGATCCTATCGAGAAAATTGGATTCGGTGTCAGGGTGACCGCTGAAACGTATAAGCAGCTCGTAAAATACATTTTAGCGCACGAGCGCCTCCGCGTCGAGGGATTAAGCTTTATGGTTAGATAAGGATCCTGGATTCGCTTCCGTGCTTCTCGCGCCCGCCGGGCTTCTATCCCTCGAAAAATAATAACCGCGACAACGATCTTTCGAGCAGTCCAAACGAATATTTTGCGAATCAGAGTCCGTCCCCGCCCCAACCTTTTTTTCCTGGCATGAGAGCATGAAATGTTCTCCGCAATATTCCGAGCTGTGCTCGATGTGTCTCCCGAAAGTTAAATGCGAATTGATCGCACAAAGTTGGAACGCAAGGACGTGAAAAGCACGATTTGGTCGAGCAAGTATCGAATATGACTCTTTGATTTTAATCTCCCGTCTACGTTCAATTTCAATATCGATATACGATTTAAAAAAATTCGACAAAGAATTTTGCAAAATTTTCTACCCTGTACAAAATCACGAAAGCTAATTATGTAAAAGATATTTTACATATGCAATCTGTGTCTAATAATAAAAATTAATAACTATCTAATTAAAAGCAATATTTAACAAATTTAAATAACAATTTTAATAATTGTTTTTTTAAGATTTTAATTTTATCGATAAATCTATAATAAGTATTTTTTATCCTTGAGAAATCATTATATTGTCTCAGTCAGCCAATCGTTTCGATAACGCCACTCGACCTTTTATCGACAGGAGAAGGACTAGATTGCCACATTTAGCACTTCTTTGTAGTGTCGTCGCGAGGGCATCCTCAATATTTTCTTACGGAGTGAAATATCGTCTCGAAAGTCATTCTTCTCCGAGTAATGGAGCCAATTCAGGTCAGCAAATTGCCTTATTGACGGGCAGGCTGGACGGCCGGAGGGACTTTCAGTGTCTCAGATGGAACGCAAAATCGAGTTACGGCCAACGCCATCCTCGTCGTCGTCGTTGCAATAAGCGACGTAGGCGATGTATCGAGGCGATATATGGCTGTTACATCGCCTAAGTAGTTTGCGATCGAGTAGATCGATTGACCGATTGAGCCAATATTATCTATCGTTCTCTTACAATACAATTAAATATAAATTGAAATAGTTGTCCCTAACGAAATAATATCTTATCTTTAAGAACTATTAAAGTAAAAAATAAAATTCCCTCATAAAAAAACGATCAATCCCTTCTAGCATATATATAAAGTGTATTCTACGTGTGATATTAAACAATTCCTATCTATTATATATACATGTATGTAATTTACAGAAATTGTTTGTCTTAATCTTAAGATCCATAAAGATTGTTTTGTTTTGTTTTGTTCTTTCAAACTTAAATAGCGGATCTAGCTTCGTGTACACTAGTAGCTACATTAGCAGCTTTGAATCATGTATGCGTTCCGAATTATTCGGTAGCTCGGTTGTATCAAGAAATTGACAATAAGAGGGCGAGAAAAATGAAATTGAGAAGCCGGTCGAGCACGTTGGCCGATAAAATGCTACCGGGACGACACTCGGATCTCTCAATGATATAAAAAAGTGCCCTCGGGGGGTAGCGACAAGGCGAAAAGGGGGTTGGTGCGGAATAAGGCACGGCGACGTTTATTCGGTCGGACAGGAGCCGAGTGACCGAGTCAAGTAGAACGTACAGCTTGGTCACAGTCCGTTTGATCTAATAAAATGGAGCAAGACCCAGCTATCCTTCTTCAATTTTCCCGACACCGTGCGATTTCACAAGAACACCGTCCAATTTCGTCAGAATGCGCGTACTTTTTAACATGTGGGATAATATCTCGATAATCAATTCTATAAATATATTGATGACATCTTATTCATTGGCATAAGATAGCACAAGACATAATCACACGAGGAATTAGTGAAATATAGAGAAAGTGTCTTTTTATATACCGCATCTCATTTAACGACAGATGTCATCTTTAACCAATGAAAATGTTGAGTCATTTGTCTCTATTTTGCAAAAAATCCTCGATATTATATATCTTTACAATTAGATCTAAATCAAAATTTTGTTAAATAAACTTCTAAAATTAAAGAATATATATTATCTGTTTGTGTGCATCTACAAAAATTAGTTTGCAAAAAGTTTCTTATTTAATAAATAAAAACATATATATTAAGAGAGGTAATAGCTTTATATAACATAAAATCATTGCAGATTGACTCTCGTCAAATAACGACCTAAAAATACAAAATTTTTAAACAATTTTTAAACTACAACGATTACATAATATCGAAGTCCAATTGACTCAACGTAAGGCGTTCTAATTTCATGAAATAATGCTGTACTTCATTTATAGTTGAAACAGCGCTTTTGCCGGAAGCTCGACACGACGCACAAGATCGTCTCTTGTCGCGCTGCAACGATTTTTTTCTCCTCGTCAGCGTGCTGTCCGATATAATCCGCGCTTGATCAGATTAAACGTTGCACAGGGAGAGGGAGAAAGGGAGTGAGGGAGCGAAAGAGAGAGAGGGAGACAGAAGTAGAGGCGGAGGCAGTCACGAGGGTGTGGCGGTTTGCTAGAAACCACCGCGCCGCAACCATCGCCATCGCCACGACCACCGTGTCGCCGGATGAAAGAGGCTCAAACTCACCACGCCGTAAAATAACATTGTCCCGCGATACGGAGCAACGAGGAGATGAGGGGGGTGAGACGATGGCGGTGGCGAAAGGGATGGACCGGGCGAGAGAGAGCGCGCGGCGAGTAATTTCTTTATTTTCTTCGCCGAAGTCCCGGCGTACTTACGTTAAGTACCGCGGAAGTGTAGCGGTTCGCATCGCAGGCGAGCCGGCTGCGAAACGGCGCGCGCGGTGTAGCGTCTTTACGAAAAACCATAAATGAAAGTAAGAAACAGTTAATTTGTGGATTTTACATTTTTCTAGCTCATTAACGTTCCGCGCGTCTATAAGTCGTCTCGATTGTATTCGCGATTCTGTCAAGATGGATAGGGACTTCTGTCTTAAAACGCTTCCTATTCAATTTCTCTCATATTCGATATTGTCATAATCTCCAAGAAACTATCGATTTAATACAATTAAATTTATTCTGCTTCCATAGCCTTTTGATCACGAAAGACTGTAACGCACTGCTCTGACTGCATCGAATTTCTCTACATCTGTATGCACGCGAAAAAATACAAGCCTTCACGCGCGAAGAGGATTACTGGCGAAGGAAAAGTTCGACTACGCTATTGCGACGTGGAGGTAGAGGACAGCGGGACGTAGTGGAGCGAAACGCGGAGAGGGAGGAGGGCAGCAGCGAGAGGGATGGCACGGGGTGTAACAGGGTGTCGGGGGTTGGAGATTACGGCGGGACAAGCAATATTAAGCGGCCAGGAACAAAAAGACGATCCACCACGCCGGATTACCCGCGATGCACCGCGTTGTCCCGTGAAATTGATACGCGAGATGCTTTTTAACGGGAATAACGGTGAGCGCCGTCGCCGCGGATCTCCCGCGGACCTACCCGCGGAAATATTCGACGCGATTTAGATAACCCGCCAGCGCGACGCGTCGGAAACAAAAGAAACGATTTGTACCGACCGCCGAAGAGGCGGGTAACTAATGAGGAAAGTCTGAAAATAATTAGATCGTTCGTCACCGAAGCGGTTTTTGCGAATTAGCACCGCGATTGCGTTGTATAATCAGCGTCAAAATAGTTGAGACATTTTTTTATTTGATAATATATCATTAATATCTGTGCACTTATTCTTATAGTAAATAAAAAATAACACAATAGTAAGTTTATAACATAATAAATGTATTAAATGGCATATTGGTGTATAAAATAGAAAAAGTATTACATTAATATTTCACCAAGTATACCTGCGTGATAAATACGATTATTACTAATTATTAATTAAAAAATATTGCTATTTAAAAATATTTTTAATAAATAAGTATAATAAAAAAAATATTTTTTTACTATGTATTGTGCGTCCAGTCTTGGCAGACACTCCCATGAGAAAATGGTTGTTTCGAGGCAAAGTTTGTTACGGGCCAATAAAATGAGACCGCTGGGGCGGTAATACATAATGTTTTACAACATATCTCTTCTACCTGCTCTCTAGTCGGCACACGTAGCGAGGTTTATCTAAATATTGCCATAGGAAAAAAGAAGCGACTCTGCCTGGGGAGTCGCCCTATCGGTCGCGTGGGAAACATTATTCTGCAGAAGCGGGCGCGAGGTGCGATCTCTAGCATGGCGCGAACCGATTGGGCCCGAGTAAAATTTTAATCTTTTAAAACGCGCCAAGATTTGCACGCCTGCATAGCACGCTTCGCGTGATTCAATGGTTGCAAAGCCCGATTTACATTCTTAAGCCCTTGCGTTAAAGCTACGACTCACGTACGCCTTTCGCGTAATAGTAATCGCATTGAATAGGAATCTTAGGAATCTATGAAAATTATATTGCGATCGCAAAAAGAGTAAAAATACTATTTTAGAAAGAAATATGTAAATTTTTTATTTAATTACACAAAACACTTCGATGAAATTGTAATTACATCCAAAATGTTCTATAAAATTAGAAACTTTATATGCATTTCTTTCCAATACAATACCTTTTCAATTATCTTAATTAGCGACAAAAAATGTATCCTTGCAGTAACATTAGTTATCGATTTAGCTCCAATTTAATAGCATTAGTATCTAAAGAATTAAAATTTTTAGTTATGATAAATATTTTATAAAAATAATATAAGAGATGTGAAAAATGCGTGCAGTATTTAATTTGAATAAAACAGTTAATAAGAAACAAAAGCATAGTGAGTAGTGTTGGCAAGGGCACAGGTGTAAGCACTCACGAAAGATGGAAGTGGAGTTCCTTTGTTCCGCCGCGCGAAGGAGGGCGAGGAACGCGTATCCTATTTTTATCGGGAGTCGCATATATTTTCATATCCGAACGAACGGCACGGGAATATTGTAATTTGCATCGGAGACGGCGGAAAGAACTAAGTCGCGGACCGTGTAGAAGAGTCGCGGGGAACGGGAGACACTGGCGGAATCGGCGGGGTATGCAAATGCGAATACACGGTGCGTTCCAAATCTTTAGATCTGGACGAATAACTCGGAAGTGCCGAACCAACCCTCTTTACTTTCCCATATCGTCGCCAAAAATACGCGAAAGATTCAGTCCGGGAAATTTCGTTATGCCCATAACTTGCTTTTCGTAACGAGATGCCTTATTACAAACACTGGCAGCTTCACATGTCCAGAACATAATAATTTGAAATATTTATCGATACTCACATAACAAATAATTTGAACTTAATCCTTTTTATATTTAGTATTTAGTTTCCTTTTAATCCGCAACAATAAAACCGTGATATTTCTATACATTCATCGATTATTACGCGGAATCTATTTCACACATTTAGTTGACTGTTGTCTCAGTTCGGGAGAATACAAGAACATTGTAAGTACATAAAACGGGGTGGAAATGTCAGGCGACGGGTGCAGAAAACATTTCTCGGGAGCGGGCGACTGTCGCGACGCATCAACCGCGGCGCGAGTCTGAAAACCATTATCGGCCTCCTTCCGCCCTGCGCATCGCCACGGAAAGGACCGCGAAGGATTTATGTCCCCAGTGTTTTGTAACGATCGGCTAACGTCGCTACGTTGTTACAGATCGCGCGGTCGTTGCAGTGAAGCGTCACGGTGCATCGCGCGCGCGTTCCGCGTTGTCGCGACTCGCGCGAGAAGAATCGGTAAATCCAATAAAGGGTGAATAATGCCGGGCGTTACCGAAGTGCGAATCCGTAGGTTCGTCCGATGATGTTCTGGCTGGGGATGGTCGATCGCGTATTTATCGAAGCGAGAGAAGAAGAACGGGGTTGAGAGGACATAATGTATAGTGAGGTAGGCTCGAGAGAAAGAGCGAAACAAACGAGAGATGAAGGGTAGGGAAGAAGTAAGAGAGAGAAGAGGAATAATGACGGATTATCCATTAGGCGCGATATGTAAGGTCTCACATATAAAAGGGTTTTAAAGTGAATTATTATAATTCAGAGAATTTCTAAATAAATTAATCCATTCCCTATTGTAATATGTAATATTCAGTTCTAATAATAATATTATAATATTAATAAGATAATGTACAATATAATATTTCTCTAACATAAAGTTTTTATTTTTTTAAACATAAATAAGATAGGCTTATTATATTACTAACATTATATACGTTACTATTCTTTTAACAATCATATCTAAAATTAATATTAGAAATTAGAATTACAGAATATTTTGATATATCGTTGGAGAGAAGAGCGCGCAGATAATGGACCGTTCTTCGCCATTAGATCCGCAAGAGAGATGAGAGAGATAAAACACGAAATTTGTTAGGGAGAAACGATCGACGGATATATGTGGCTGCCTTCCGTAATGCCGACGGATTTTACTAATAACCGATATAACCCAAACTAGCCGTGGAATATTATAATTGATTTATCGCGCCAACGCGATACACACGTCGGATTTATCAGCCCGTGGTCCCGTCCCGTCGCCGCGCCGTTCCGCCGAGCCGTTCCGCGACGCGCCGCGGAACCGATCGAACGGAACGGCGATCGACGATAGACCGCTTCCGGTCGACTCGGCGTTGCCTGCGGGAGCATTCATTTGACACGGCTCGTTCGGATATGCAACGTGCTCAGCAACCGCGTTAAGTGTCGTTTCATTTAACGTGTTCATTTAGCCGTCGCCTGCGTGTTCGGAATAAATGCACTGGTAAACAATTAGCTTTGAGGGACATCCGCGGATGTTGAAATCAGAGAAAAGAATTATTCCCGAGGTATATTGTTTACCAAGTAAACATTTACTAGGAATTAATTTGTTCGTTAACGGCGTATTTTAGGCGTACAGTTTTTCTTTCTTTATAATACCTTATATTCTTCTACTTTATTTTAAAGGCTTATGAAGATATCTATATGGTTTCGAAGTTCTATAAACTAAAACTGTGTACACGAATATGTAGAGGAACAAGCAAAACAAATAAATTTCTCGGGACAAACTCCGCGAAATCGATTAGAGGTACCCGCTGCTGCTTTTGATAAGGAAACGATGATCTCGGCATTTAGAACCTTAAGCTCTCTGATCTCGACGGAGCAGACGGCTGACGATTGGCAGCGAAAGAAAATTATTCTTTCGGGCGTACGATCGCCATCCGCCACCGCACGGCACTCCGTCGGGCAAGGGTTGATAATAAATTCAAATTTAGGGGTGCGCGCAATCTGTGATTCAGCGCCATTAAGCACAGGATCTCTCTAAAGGACACTACCCCGTATTTCCTCCTAACTTGGCACATCCGTGAGAGTGCCCCGGCTCTTTAAACTCGCTAAGAGGTAAAAAGGTCACTTTGGTAATCAAAGAATCGCTTCACTTTTAAAATCTACAAAGATTCGACGATGGAACTTCTTGCAGCTTCGATCAGCACGCAAAACTGAACGTCGCAAATTTGCGATTAGGTTTCATGAAAATAAAAAAAAACACTAACGTCAAAACTGTAATTCCTTCATAATAGCCAACTTACCTAATAATACATAGAGGTGTTCTTTTCAAATTTTTTTTTCACATTTGAAAATTTTTACATTCCGAATCACATGAAGGAGTGCGACGGGTGGTCGTAAAACACGCAAAATAAAATCTACTTAAGTATCCCAGAAACAGAATGCCGAACGAGGATACTTTATGGGTAATCGAATCAAGTTTTTAACTGTCTAGATGTTTCTCCTTTCCGGGACATAAAATTTCCGTGGATATTCACGTATCGATTGCCTCGAGGACGGAAGCAGAACGCGAGAGCCGCGTTGATGGCCGACGATTAACGTGCTCGTCTATCGCGGTCGGTGATGCGTTTCGCGATCGCAAAATCGCCAGTAACAAGCATTAAAGTCGTTTCTTCGATTGCCCGAGAAATGAACGATTTCGAGGTTCACGTTCGCATTTATTTCGCGAGACGAACCGCGCGACGGTTATCGATCGCCACCGCCAATAACGAATGTGGAATAGGGACGAGAAAAAGAAGGTTTCTAGGAGGCTTTGATTTATATCGCGTCGATATTTTCCGCAGGTCTCAGTGTTTCTTAATTCGAGGTTTCTCCGCGTGCTCGCCGCGGGGGTAATTCGATTTCCTGGCGAATCGGTTGGAAGTAAATCAGGGTACAGTCGTCGGCAAAATTCGCTGCAAGACACCGTCATAATTTCCGCGAAATGCATAATGCCGATTGTCTCGCGATATTATCGTAAATGCTTCTCGCCTTAAATCCATGTTTATCCCACAATGCTGATATATTCTTAAACATTTTTATCAGAATAATACTTATTTTAATTTGAAGCTCTGCAGATAGCACTAAATATATTTTAAAAAATTATCAGTAAATTTTATCACTAATTAATCAATTATCGCTTATCGGTTAATTATTTATGCTATCATATACCTTACTTATTAATTATTTTGTATGATAAGTCATTATTAATTTTTTATAAATTTTTCGACAACATAAAAGTATTCTTCTACTATATTAGAATGAGATATTTGAACAAGAGATATATTTGCAAATTATACTTTATAATATAATAAATCTCAGTGACCTAATTTGAGATTATATGAAATCTTCGGCTACGTTGTAACATACAGTTAATGTATTGCTTATATAAAAATATATTATAAAGTATATAAGATTTCATATAGATTCTACATATTTATTTGCTGTGTTAAAAGTTATTATTTTCATAGTAATCTTTTTGTGTTTAATAGTTTCCTATTTATCAGAGATTAAATTAAATATTGAAATATATGTTAATTCCTATATATAAGCCCTAATAATATATAATTATAATTTCGCTTTAGATTTAGTAAATTTAAATTTTGATGCCTCAAAAGCACAAAAATAACTTTGTACTTATTTACTCGTGACAATAAAATACGAAATGTAATATATATAGCAAATATTTTATATAGGTTATGAGAACAATTCTATTGAAAAATTTAACTCATCAAAATAATGCTCTTAAAAATTTATATATTAATTAATATTTTATCTATTCCCTTTCAAAGTAAAAAATGCGCGTATATATAAAAGTACTAGAATTTATAACAGAATTTATATTATATCAATACCGTTTTACATCCATATAATTTCTAAAACATTAATAACATATTTTACTTAAATAAAAAATAATAAACTCTTTTTGTAGTTAAAGTAAGATAAAACAAAAAAAACAAACATTTTGAAGATCGACAAGTATCTATAATTTATGTCTTTGTGCGCATAAAATTTTTAGTGCAATATATTCCGTTTTAATTCCGCATAAAGAGTAGTGAATAACACTATATGAATTGCATTTTGCAAATATGCCCAACAATGCGCACGGAGAGAAAGCTTAATTGGGTCGATCATAAATTACACTGGATCCTGTTAGCGATTATTTCTACTTGGCCGAACATACGTGGATTTTTCCACTGCGGCGCGCAATGAGCCCGAATTTACCTGTAACGCAATACCTGTTTCTATTCAAAATTGTTTTGTTTGAAGAACTATGCATATTAAAATATTTCTTATAAGCAGTCAAGTTATATTTCTGACGCAATAGTTTATTCAAGTTATTTTTCTATCATGTTCCTACCTGGACTAAAAATTCTTTTTATTAACGCATAACACATAATTTATGTTATACAGAATAATTCCATAATAAGTATGTTGCTATATTCACCTATCTATAATTATCGAATGCCTTTCATGCTTTTCTTATTGATGATTTTTCTCTACTTTGCACTCTTTTATTGACACTTTTTTATACTTTTGCATTCTTTCTTTTGATGAAAAAAATTTTTAAGTCGTACGGATTTGTAATGGAAAAGACCCGTTTTGCTCCGTTTATTTCCGTCTTTTCCGTTGGTATTCCGGCGTTAGGCG
This sequence comes from Temnothorax curvispinosus, assembly GCF_003070985.1. NCBI lineage: Eukaryota > Metazoa > Arthropoda > Insecta > Hymenoptera > Formicidae > Temnothorax > Temnothorax curvispinosus. Next base: position 1,104,519 of record NW_020224798.1, on the reverse strand, counting down.
GTCGTCGAGAAGCGATTTGAGCAACTTTAACGTCGCTTACTCCGCAGCCCACAACCAGCACGTACGAGCACTCTTGCCCAGTACCCGAGGACTAAGGTGCTCCTTCGCAAATCCGTCTGGCCGTTCAGCAGTGGGCAACGGGCTGAATACCAATTTCCAATTTGTCCGGGCATATCGGCCGGACGCTCAAGAGCGTGACACAAATGCCAGATGCAATCAACGGATTGCGAAGGAAGGCGCACTTCAGCGCAATCCCTGTGTTAATCCACGATCATCGAGTGCAGTTACTCTACCCCCTATTCAACCAACGAGAAGGATGTTTACGCAGCTTATGATATCCTTTCCACATCTCGAAATTCTGTGTATAAAGATTTATTCCTATATACCTTCTGTCTCTTTTAGTATTAGTATAATAGCGTTCTTTCTGAATTTTATCGCGAAAGAAAGATAATAAAAGAGTGATCGAATACTCTCTTAAATAAAAGATTCAATAGTTTTGAGACACTCTGCATTTATAAATATGTAACCGTATAAAAATACGTTCAATTTGTTGTATTACGTAAAAATAATTGCGTCAATAATTACGTGATAGATATAATATAAATAAATGATTAAATAAAAAAGAAATATTGAGAAAGAACGTCGATCTTGACGTTGCAACGCATGCAAGTTTATAGGGTCAACTCGGTATTTTTTTGGAGCGCTCTCGCGCGCCTCAATATTGTCGCTATCTCTTGTATACAGTTGCCGCCATATTCCGCGAGAAGACGCCATATTACCGGAAACTTCCACCCCCTTTTATGTTGGCTTGTCGCGGACCGTCTCCGCGAAAACTACCCCCATAAAAGTTGACGACTTAAATCGCGGGGCGTATGCCCCGACGGAGAGAAGGAAGAAACCTCGAATACTATGGTAGATACTGTTCGACGTATTTGAGATATATGTTGTTTTATTTTTTAGGAAAAGAGGAATTGAATAATAGTATTAAAAAATCTCAAAGAAGATACAATTTTCACGTTTTTAAAATCGCAATTTGTAAGTAATCGCTATTACATTATAAAACCAAAAAATGTGTAAATTATTTAAAAAAATTAAAATATAACTATTGTATTTTATCTTCATATAGTCAATATATTGATATATGATAGCTTTTTATAAATTATATATTTATATTTTATCAATTCCTGCGGTGTTTTCAAATTTATTATCGTATACTTGAAGTTAAATTACTTTTTTCTATTAAAGTCATTAATATCAAATGTAGAAAGATGCTACTTTATTTTCTAATATTATAAATTAATATTTTAATATAACAATTATTAAAGTAATTTTAAACATAATATTCTTTAATATACGATTAAAATTATCATTAAGAAACATTATGTGTGTAATGCATAAACTTCAAATAACAAATTTAGATCATCGTCGATCAAATTAGAAATCAATTTCACAACTTTCTTTCTGTTTAAGAAAGCAAATCCAACGAGATGAGGAATTTACAGTCGTCGTCACATTGGGGAACTTTCCAGCGGGATCGTCGTGAAAGACATTCGATTATGATTCCATGGGACTTTATCATCGCCGTCCATAAATTCTGGGCTCGCGCAAAAGCAATCTGCGCCGGTGGTGATCCTAATAACCGTGCGGCCATTCGTTCACCCGGGAGAGTGAGTCGTAATCCTAACTGAAAGACACTCGGCGGAAAAGAAGACGGAAGAAGGAACGCCCGAAGTGGCCGTAATGAAATAGATCGAGATAAATATGGAAAGGAGAGCTTAAAGTAAATGGTGATCTCGGCCGCGGATTCCGTCTCAATATGCTTGAAAGTGTCTCTCGCTGACGTGGCGCTTCGAAATTAAACGTTCGGACGATTATAGTCCGACGTAAACATCCATGACGATCAATGACGATGCAAAATTGACAGATTTTTGTTACTACTTCGGAGATTAACGATAAAAAGATTGTTAAAATGCGTTAAGAAGGGGGCCAAGTCAGTTTTCGTGGCAATAGAGAACAAAGAGACAAATACAAGAAATATTAAATATAATAAAGAATATAAAGTAATGTTTACTTTATTATAATCTTCGTCGGATGTACTAATTTCGAGTTTCAATGAAACACGAGCGCTTTTAAATAAACGAACGCCTCTTGTCGACGTCGAGGCGTTTAGGCTAACCGCAAAAGCGGCTAATATGACCGATGTATGTATGAGGCCGCGGCATGTAAGGGGCAGGGGTGCATAAATATGTGCGTATGCGTCACCGCGCGCATAAGTGCCGATGAGGGGATTTGTAAATGATCTTAGCGCTCCGCGTCAATCACTTACGCCGTTCCGAGCACGCACGAGCACGATCGCGTACAGAAAACTGGAAGGTTTCGACTTTCAACGAGGTTTTGTTAGCCGATCAGGCGTGTAACTCAATTTTCCTACTTATTCCGCGAATACTTTCGTTTCGAGTTGAAAAGCAAACTTATGCGAATATATTTTCTTGAGAAATTTTAGCTGCAGAGAGAAGAATCTCCGTGTGCTGTAAACAAATTTCTCGCAAACGTACAATATTTTAGAAAACCAACAAGAAACGTTTTTGACTAAACAATCTAATTGCAGCACACTATGAAGTTAATTCCAGCTTTCTAAAAATCAGGTTGTTGTTATTTTTCACCGATTAATATTTATTGCAGAGACGTAGTCTGTTATACTCTCTACTTATTGGTGAGATATTTTGATCGAGAAAAAAAGAGTATCGCTAAACGTGACGCAATGCAGGGATCTAGGAGGATCTCTTACGAGCAAAAGTATATCCTTCCGATGATATATGTATAGCGGGGGCACGTTACGCGGTAAGGTAAAGTTCTCTCAAGACGCCGGAAAGCGCGCGCAAAAAGAATCTTTCGGAAGACGTTGCGGCTGCGGTGAGAAGGGGCGAAATTACGTCAAAAGTCTCGAGAATTTATCGGAGCACTTTTTAAACTCCGCCTTCGTGCGATTAGCATATTATTTCTATGGAAGCCGAGAGCGAACAGAAAGCGCACGAGAGAAAAAGATAGAGATAGAGAGAGAGAGAGAAAGAGAGAGAGAGAGAGAGTAACGCGCTCGCGACTCTTTGCTATATCGGTCTAGAAAGGGGGTGGGTGTGGGGAGCATATCAAATATGTTGATAAATGATCCCTTTGAGCGATGAATAGGCGGCGTCGGGTTCGTACGTATCCTTTTTCGGCGGCGGCCAACATTTGAATGTCAGAAGGAACGCCGCAACGCGCCCGTTCGCATTGGCGTTTCCTCGATATCTCTCTTACCCCGCCGAGAAACTATCCGCATACAAGCACGTCGCCGTAGATCCCCGTCTCATCGCGAGAACGCTCGGGCGGAACGAAACGCGAGAAATTACGCAAATAGAGATATTCGCGATGCGAAACTGGTCGAATTTTATTAGTTATTACGGATCGAAGAAAAATCGCCCCTCTGTTAACTGCACATTTGTGCATACTTCATGAAATATTATTATTATTATTATTATTAATATCATACCTAATGGGCTTCGAAGCGAATAGTAACGCAAGAAAGAATTTTCCGAGATAAAATCTAAAATAGAACCGTATCTCCTCGAGATAAGAGAGACAACACTGAACTCCTTTGATCCTAGATCTTTACGGAACCCCAGAAAAGACCGGAAGCCCGTTTACATTCGGCACGTTGATGCAAAACAGCCGTATTTCCGTCTCGCCAATCAGTTCTGACCGCTCGCCCTTTGATAATTTACATACGATTGGCCGATGAACACAAAAGATAGCGACAATTCCGAATTTTTGGCACGGAATATATATTTAAACGTAAAATATCGTATATCAATGCGTCATGCTCTGCGAAATTAAACGCATATTTCAATAATCATATAGCCGTTAACAGATTTCGCGCTGTATTCGAGTTCTCGCGTGTCGGTAAATATACGGGAGAGATTAATACGCTCAGAATTTAATTAACATAATAAAAGGAATATTGCGGAAATGCGATGAAAATAATGTAAATGCGCAAGCAAGGCTGTGACAAGATTCGACGCGAAATTAATTCAAATTACATTTAAAAAGTGGTACGTATTTGCGTTGCACGCGGTTGTGTAATTTTACTAATATTAATTTCTTACCTGCACATATATATTGTGTATAATGTCATATGTCAAAATATATGCAAAATTATATATAATATAGAGAATATATAGCATGTCACTAGAGAATATACAAAATGTCTATACAGAGAATACATAGAATTATATGTATAGAATATATAGAATGTCACATATTCTGTCACCGCATGATATTTTAATAACAAACGTTTTGTATATATAAGTAACCAATTTAGATTCCTTCTTTCGCAGGTCGAAAATGTCATTATTTATCACAATTTTTTTAAGTCAGCATTAATAAATCTGTTAAAATAAAATATTTATCAGAAAATAATATGGAGGATATAATTTTGTTATCTATTTTTCTTCAAAGTTTAATTCTTCAGAAGTTATTTATTTTCGATCGTTAATTACCTAGAAACAATGGATGCCTCGACATTTTCTTTAAAGAAAATGAATTCTAAATTAGCCAAAGACTCTGTCATTAAAAAATAATGCAGTTACGAAGGTTTTACATGTGATACATACACTTAAAAGTTTATATATATTCTTTCCGTTCTGTTTCTTTGCAGAAACAGATTAATTTTATTACATAATAATAATCCCGATTCATTATAATAATTTAAATATAATGTAAAAAAATATTTCTTCATTATAACGAGTAAATGATTTTAAACGACGGAAGTAATATTTTTTAAATATATACGAGAACGTTTTTTTGTGTTACCAACTAAAAGCATTTTCCAATTTATAAATTTATCATATAAAAAAATCGTCATATTCAATGATATACCGCATACCGGTGAACTATCGACAGTCGAAAAAAGATACGTTTCTTATCGACCAACACTTACTAAAAATTAAGCTGTCGCCACTTCGTAACATTTACCGACAGTGCTAATCAATAACGATCCCAGAAGCAACTCGCGCGCATTTGAATCAGCGCAGCTTGCAATTCTCACGAATTCAAATTTCTCGCAACCCGCCATTTTGCAAGTAGGAAATTTTATGCTCGAGTCGCCAACAGATTCGAGATATTACAAATAACATATCCTTTATTTTACAGATATATTGAGCATCGCGACATTGCAATATCGCGAGCACAACGTTCAATCCGTTATGCCCAAATTGAGAAAAGACAGAAACGGAAAATTCACTCACCGATAACTCCTACGACGAGCCGGCCGTCATGACGAAACTGGAGGAGACGCAGGGAGAAGATGCCGGGATGTGAACGCGTCCGCCCACGCCGAGAGAGTTCAACTGGATCGCCCTTATCGATCTGGCACTGTAAATAAAGAAACTTTAGATTTTTACGCGCTCGAGAGGATTGGCCGGTTCGCGCTCGCGCGCGCGTGCACCCTCGCTGGGTTGAAAATAGACGCGACGATACGCGACGTCGATAGCCGATGCCCCGACTATTTTCGAACGGCACTCACTCGGCACGAGCCTCATCCCCCGGATGACGCGATCGTGACTTCGCACACGCGTCACGACTAAGGAAGCGACTGCCCGGCGCGAGATCGCTTCCCTTCGTTGCCGCGGCATACGCGACACCCGACGCCACGACAGAGTCACTCGGTTCACTCAGTACGCGACGCGAGTTAAATACTTACAATTCGAGACGACACGCTCTCGTGCGACCGTCGCGGGTGAAGACTCGGCGCGAAAAACGGCAAACGGCACGTTCGGCGGCCTCCGCGCTGGCACTCGGCAAGATTTTCCACCCAGCTCAGCGATTCGGGTCAGCACGTAGCGGCGTCGGTCCACACACAACGGAAGCTGCGTCGCGACTCGTAACGTAAAATTCGAAAACCGCGAAAAGTTGACAACATCAGAGCGATCGGCGAGAACGGCTTCGCGCGATAAAGGAACATATTCAGAGCAATCGGAGTCGACCGGTCGTTGCGCAAGCGTGGCGCCGCATTCAAAGGTACGGAAGCGCGGTGTGAACTCGTATATTATATTTCAATCACGACCGTCATTTCAATATTCGATTATTTTTTATTTATTACTTCTTCGTTGTCGTTGAGGCAACGTTCCTCTGCTTTTCTTTTATAACGTGCTGCCAAGTTAGACTTGGGCTTTAGGTTTTCGTTCATTTGATATAAATTGAAAAGACACTGATAATAAGTGGTAATTAATTGTTAAATTATTTCGTAGAAACCACAGGTTTTAGACATTAGAACGTTGCGAATAATAAATTGAAACAAGTAAATCTAACGTGACTTTTGTATATTTCATATGTTATTTAAAATATATATGAAATATACAATATAAAAAATACTGAATATTGTATATATATCTAGTATTTTTTCAATATTTTTTCCATATTTTAACCTGAAAAACATCGCAAACACGCATTTCCCAGACTGCCCAGACAACGCGTACATTTCCCGACGTCGCGTCGCTTCAAAAACGGTCTTCAGGAGTCAGGACACGAAGTACCTACTCGTAAAAATTTTCCTCGTGCGATCGTCGCGTCATGCGTAATGGAAAGTAATCAATAATATCCGCCGTGATGCCGTGATAGCCGCCGAAGTGCCGAACGTCACCATCATAACGTCAGTTCGGTCAGTCGACCGGCAAAGCACGGCAAACGCGCCGCGCGGCGCCTGTTGAAGCTCGCTCCGACGTGACAAGGTTATGCGCTCACGTTGCCCGTATAAACGTTGCAGGCACGTTATTTTCAATCGCCCCGCCGTTCCCAGAAGACGCGCGATGGCTGCCCCACCGTTCACCCGACCTCTGCTCCTCCTTGTCGCTCTCGCCGCATCGCTGCCAGCCTTGGGCGACACCGCCTCCGCGCACATCCACACGCATCAGCACAACAAAGTCGACAGCAATGAGAGGACGGAGGACGGTGCTTTCAGCCCCCGGGATGCCGACCACTACACGGAGGGCGAGCATCACCAGGAGTTCGATCATGAAGCCATCCTAGGTGCGAATGAGATGCCTGGATACGTTGCAATTTCCAAGACCAACTTTTAGAGTTCTCTTGACATCCTTGTGAATCTTTCATATTTTGCCTCAGTATTTATGAATAATAATTGAAGATTTGTAACTTGTTCCGTTTATCGCTTTGTCTTCTTGAAGCTTGAAAGCTCCGAGAACTGTTTTACTGTCATCTAATACACTTGCTTTGTTTGAATACTAGTCATCTTGGATATTTTATCTCTTGTGTGAAGGAAGCGTAAAGGAAGCTGAAGAATTTGACAGACTTCCAATAGAAGAATCAAAGAGGCGACTAGGGATTTTACTGACCAAAATGGATCTGAATAAGGACAAGTATATAGAGAGGAACGAGTTAAAAGCTTGGATCTTGCGTTCATTTAGGTAGTATCGTTGATGTCATTTTTATTTGTTCAATTATTGAAAGACATTGGTTGATTAAATTCTGTAAACAGCATGCTGTCGGCAGAAGAATCTGAGGATCGCTTGGATGATGCTGATACGAATGAAGATGGTAAAGTGAGCTGGGACGAAATTCTGCAAGACACTTACGGCAGCGATCCCGAAGATCTGGCTCTTGACGATAAGTTGATCCAAGATGACAAGCAGACATTCGAGGCTGCCGATTTGAACCAAGACGGTTATTTAGATGCAGAGGAGTTCAAAGCTTATACACATCCTGAGGAGACACCTAGAATGTTTCCACTCTTGTTGAAGCAAGCCTTGGCTGACAAAGATATAGATGGAGATGGATACGTTAGTTTCCAGGAGTTTATTGGTGACAGAGCCAAGTCAAAAGATAAGGAATGGCTGCTGAGTGAAAAGGACAAATTTGACTTTGAACATGACAAGAATAGAGACGGCAGACTCGATGCGGACGAAATTCTTTCTTGGCTCGTCCCAAGTAATGAGTGAGTACACTATAATACGTAAAATGTCATAAAATTTCATGATAATCCAATGTCACTTTTTTTCATAACTTTTTGTCGACATTTATTTCAGAGAAATAGCAAACGACGAAGTGGATCATTTGTTTGCGGGTTCAGATGACGATCACGATAATAGATTATCCTACGACGAGATCTTGGATCATCACGATGCTTTCGTAGGTAGCGAAGCGACGGACTATGGTGATCATTTGCAAGAGATCGAACGTTTTAATGATGAGCTCTGAAAATCAGCGATCAGTTTGATTTGATAATACTGTGTTATCTTTCATAATACTCATTCGAGATATGTATGATTGCAAATATTTTTAATACACTGCTCAAGACAATAACAAGACCATTTTTTTAAAGAATTCTATAAAGTATCTACATTTGGATCCAAAACGCTTAAAATATTATGTTTGTATAAATGTGTTTATTGGACCTCAAAATCATGAAAAATATATTCAAAAACTACTAGATTTGCTAGAACTAGATCATAAATTTATTAGAGGAAATGTTCTACTAATTGTTTTGAGCAGTATATTTATCAATATTTTTTCTTCATCTCTCTTTCAAGCCTTATCTTTAATCTATCCAGTCATTAGAATAAATTTTTTTTAAGCGACAAATTGCACATACAGAACTAACGAAATTTACACATCTTGTACATTCACGACGATTCGTAACGTACGAACCATCGTCTTCCACTTTTTATCAAACATGAGTGCCATAATAGAGAATGTGGGAAGAAAAATATATTAAAGCAACACACACAAAAGTAATACTTCTCATTGTAATTACATATAGTGCGTCATTAAGTTTGAATTGCATCAATGTGTTATACTGTATATATATAATGTAATACACACACACACATATATAACATTTTACATATGTATGTAGTATGTATCGTATATAGCACTATTTTTTCTTGATTTTGCGACAAATTAAGATGATTTCAGTGTAGATGATATTAAACGAATGTGTACATTATTCTTATAAAACAAGTCTTCGACAAATAATATACGCATTGATTAATTGTAATAAAATATTTTAACAATTTCATATTCTCTTTATTTAAAGAAAAATTCTCGTGCATAAATATGTCTTCAAGTTTAAAACTGCGTTTCCGAGTTTGTTTTGTAGTTTACACATATGGAAAACAATTATTTTATTTTTAAAATTATTACTTTACAAGCAATTAAACATAAACGCATATATATTTAACATACACACATATATGATGTAATATATATATTCAAAACTGATGCAGATGTCGTTACTATCCATTCTTGCGCCGTGCGCGTATTTGCGTCTATTCGCGAGACGTGTTTTAAAATTTATTATAACCTTTTTTTCCCGTAAGTAAACAGGAAAAAAGTAACTGTAAAGCTTGGCAAAATAAAATGCCGTACGCTAATCAACCGTCGGTCCATATTTCGGATTTAACCGAGGAAAATGTTAAATTTCAAGTGGAAGATACTGAATTAAGGTGAGATAGGTTAGGTTAAGCTGTGGTATCGAAACACGCAACTGTAATGAAAATTTACAATTAATGTTTCCTCGTCAGCGTTGCGAACAGCATGAGGCGTGTCTTTATCGCCGAAACTCCGACTATGGCCATTGATTGGATACAACTGGAAGCTAATTCTACTGTTTTGAGCGACGAATTCTTGGCACATAGGATTGGAATGATACCATTGATCAGCGATGATGTAAGTATCTCTTTGTCAAAAATTGAATATATTTTTCTCAACAAAAATGTGAAATTTCAACGATTTAAAAAGAGACAGCACTGGTAAACCATGGCTTGTTTATTAGAGAAAATGTTCCTTGTTTAGGTGGTTGACAGGATACAATATACAAGAGATTGCCAGTGCTTAGATTTCTGTCCAGAATGTAGCGTGGAATTCACTCTGGATGTTAAATGCACCGAAGATCAAACCAGGCATGTGACCACCGCGGATTTCAAGTCGAGCGATCCTAGAGTGCTACCCGTGACATCCAGACACAGAGAAGATGATGCGAGCGAATATGGAGAAACAGATGGTTGGTGTCTTCTTTTTCATGTAATTAATTATAGTTATCGTAAAAAGAAGTAAAGGAATTACAATGATTGTGTTTGGAACGTTTCAGAGATCTTGATAGTGAAACTAAGAAAAGGACAGGAACTGAAACTTAGGGCGTACGCAAAGAAAGGTTTCGGAAAGGAGCACGCAAAGTGGAATCCAACCGCCGGTGTAAGCTTCGAATATGATCCGGACAATTCTATGAGGCATACTTTGTATCCCAAACCAGACGAGTGGCCCAAGTCGGAGTACAGTGAATTAGAGGAGGATCAATGTGAGCATAAGTTCTAGTAAAAATCCAAAAATTTTTATAGCTATACTTATAGCACATCATATGTTTCAGATGAAGCACCGTTTAACTGGGAAGCCAAACCGAACAAGTATTACTTTAATGTGGAGAGCAGCGGGGCCCTGAAACCTGAAAATATCGTCATGATGGGGATCGCAGCGTTAAAAAACAAATTATCGAATCTACAGACACAATTGAGCCACGAAGTACAAAGCGATGCGTTGAGCATTCATCATTAAAAATAAATTGTAGCTTGTGTTTAAAATCGAAAAAATTGAATATTTTATATATTATAAAATAAAATGTGGAAATCTGTAGTGTGCGCTATAAATGATTCGATATACCAATTTCACAAAGGGACATAATTTAGAGAATCGCAACAGAGTATTTTCGAAAATTCGAGTCTGGGAAGCTAATCAGAAGACGCTACAAACACTGACACGCACGGGAATTTGACCAGTTCGATGGCAGAGAGAAGCCTGAGAGAGACTATCCCGGCCTTTTTCGTGGGACCCATGGGATCGTCGAAAGCTGTATACTACCGCCAGTACATCCATTTACGAAATTGGTACTACGTAGCCACG
>NW_020224798.1:1089561-1093565 GCF_003070985.1 Temnothorax curvispinosus | reverse complement strand
GAACAATACAGTTTAACGTTAATTTTCTATAAAGTAGAGGTTAGAAAAAATAAAAAGAAGCACACGTACAAATAAATTTAAAACATTTGTAAACGTAACGATTTACGTGAACGAGCGAATTACGTGTCTGTTTTTGAACGAAAAACGGAATTGTATTCGTTGATGCACATTTCAGCTTGTTCGCACTCTCGATATATTGATACGGATTTCGAAGCTCGCTCCCTCGTTTGCGATTGCGGCAAGCAAAGTGAGAACGCCAAACGCGCGATCGTTCTCTTCAATCACTTAATTAATTATTAATTCCCGCACTTATAACGAGAGGTTCAAGTTATTCATTGAAGCGTTTTCCCGCGCGATTCACTCTTTCGAAAAAATCGAAATGGAGACAGGAGACGTGAATTCCGAGGTTATCGTTTCACTGCGACACGCGCCGGAACGATTCCATTTAAGATTTCGGATTTATCGCGCTTCGAATCATTTATTTCTCACATGTGTAACATATAATTCACTCACCATTCAATGACCCGCCAAATCACAGCCGGCAGGGTGATATGTATAGCGTCCCAGCACGGCATTCGACGTTCATTTCGTCTAGCGACGGCATCTCACTCGTTTCCGTCGACACACAACGAAGGAACGGAATATTCGGCGTACGTTCATCTTGCAATACCCCGTAATCGAATTTCTTTTCGTTCGCGAGAAAGAATTAAAAGTACACGACGTGTCGCGATCTGACATTGAACGTGTCACGTATTACATGCGCACCGTGCTGCCGCACAGTCGGGCGAGAGGTCGAACGCGATTGGCTCGTGAGTCGAGCCCCCGGATCTGGCCAATCACGTTCCGCCGCTCCGAGCCGCCGACGCGGCGATGGCGCGGCGCAGCGGCATACCAGGCAGAATACTCCAGAATGCTCCAGAACCAGACGCCATCGGCCATACATGGCATGGCCTCACATGGCTTCTCTTCAGACTCTCAGCTTCTCTCTGTTGATGGTAATGATGGCTTGATTGCTTTCGAAGTGTCAACACGCGATTTACAAGCGGTCGTTACTGTTGTTGCATGTGTTTTAATAATCGGAGTAACAATTTAAATCGCTGATACGATATATGGGAATATATCTCTAACTATATCTAGCGTTTTACATAATTGATTCAGTTTAAACTTAAGAGATATTGGTAAGAGCCCCAATCTCGAGCGCATAAATAAGCGAATTTTATTAAAATGGCTGTCAAGGAGAGACAAAACGAAACCTCGTTCGACGAGGTAGAATGGAACGTGGAGAACGAGATCCAACTTTTCTTCGCTATGAATGGACATAAGCCAGTCGGTAAGACGCGAAAGCCGGCGACGGAAGGTTATGTTTACCCTCGACCTCGCCTCTATGTTCAGGCGATTTCAACCGAACTCCAATTAACTTGATCAGCAATTAATTGATTTAAAAAAATTTCTAACTATATATAACTTGATAGATTTCTGTCCAGATTGTAGCATCCGTAATTTAATTTTTATTTTTATATATTAAATAACAAAAAATTAATGCTAACGGAATGCTGCAGATATTACTTGAATTAATTGTCAATGAAGTTAATTAGAGTGATTTAAAATTTATTATTAACAAAAGATCTTTATACTTTGAAATCATAATTTAATGGATTGTTCAATTGCAAGGTGTCAATAAATATTTCCACATGGTGTGTATATGGGAGAAATTTCGTGCTGCCATCCACAAAGATGTTCCGTTGAAAATAATTTGGGATCACTTGGAGTCCATGTACGACCTTATGGCTTTGGTAAGTGACGATGTAAAGAAATGAAAGAGTTCAGATAAAAGCTTTTCCATACATAATTATGGAATCTAGAGAAGTTTTTTTTTTATTAAATCTATTTTTGAATGATTTCATTTTTTTCTATAATAGAATCTGTCTACTTTAAATGAAGTTACATTTGATTCATTTGGTATATCAAGATAAACAAGTTACCAGAAGATTATTTTGAATGCAATATAATACATTGAATACAATATATTTTGTGTGATGTGTGTATATATAAATAAATTAAATTTTTTGATAGGATGACATGGAAGATTTACCTTTTCCCGGCCATGAGATAGATTTTTCCTTACCGGAGACAGATTTTGTGGGAAGGCCTAGAAAAAAGGAAGAATTGGAGACAAAGCTAAAGGAACAGAGGGATAAGTATAAAGAGATTAAGAAAGAAAAAGACACGAAAGAGAGTTTTAAGAAAGATAGCGTCTTGCGTGATTTCAAAGGAACCAAAGACGTGGAAAAGAAAAAAGAAGAGATAAAGAAATATGTGAAGGAGGTAGATATGAAAAAGGATAAGTTTAGAGATGTAAAAGAGGCAAGGAAAGAACATAAATCTTCGAAAGGTCGTTCAAAAGGGAAGGAAGATTCGGAAGAGAGCGGTATTTTAATAAACATATTTTGATCTCAATTATTTAGTAAATTTCTTCAATAGATTAGCTATACGCAAATTGTATTTCCATTCCTTTTAAGCATCGAATGGAAAGAAGGAGCGTAAGGATTCCGAATCTGGTCGCGAACTCATGAAAAGGATTCCGAAGAGACCAACTCGACAAAGCGTGGATAGTTCTTCCAAAGCTTCTTCCAGTCCACGCGATACACCTCCGCCGAAACGAAGAAGAATATAACAGTCATCGTTAATAAGAAAGGCATTCTTGCTTTTGTCTTACTAAGAGCCTTAATTGCATAATTTATCATATGAAATTATCACAATATGATACTGTGTTCTATTAATAACATGGATGTATATATAGACTAAAGTTGACTTTATAAAAAATTTATACTATGTGCTGTAAATATATCACCTATAATATCTTATTAAACAGCCTTGTCTTTGTCGATGTATTTAATACTGATAAAATATTTCCTTTTGATACATTACTAAAAAACGTGGAGTTTCCATATTCAGAATTGAATCAATACTATTCGAATTTCAGAATAATTTCTCACTTCAAGATATTAAATTGTGTAGTTACATTTCGTACATTCTTCTATGTTTCTTTTATTCTACGAACTCCTTAAAAGCAATAATATCTATCTGTTCTATCTTAAAAATGTAAAAATTTAGAACCATGCAATTGAATATATAAGTAATCGTGTTCTCACGCTAAGAGAAAAATGGACAAAAGAACAAATGCAACAGATAGGTAGCAAATACAGATATATTGTATCAATAATCCTTAAGTTATGAGAAGTGTTTACGGTTCTCATCGCAAGTATCTTACAAGCTACGTCCGATGAAGGGGACACAATGACAACACCGAAACTTGTGGTTACCAGCCGAGATTTATTGCAAAAGTGGAATTCTCATGCGTCAGGAATGTTTCCAAGAAAACGTGATCCCGTCCCGTGATCCTCCAGCGTCCTCCAAGAGACTCGGATGTCAGGAATGCCCATTGTCGACGATCGATGATCCATGATCTGCGATGTACGACCCATGATCTGCGATGCACGACCCATGATCCACGATCCATGATCCATGATCCATGCGTGGGAGGGATCCACGTTCGGGAAATGCGTAGCTGGTGAGGTCCGGTAGCGGTGACGGCGGCTGGCGACCGGTTTTCCTTTCGGCGTTAACGAAGCCCCGCATTATCGCAGCCTTCTCGCCTCGCGCTCGGACTCGAGCAAGGTTAGGAGATCGCCCTCTCGTACCGGTCCCTTCACGTTCCTGATAATCTGCCGATTCTGCTCGCCCAGGAACTCCACCTTCACCTGGGTACACTGCCCCTGCGAGCCGGTGCGGCCCAGGACCTTGATGACGCGCGCCAAAACGACTGGTTTATCCATAGTGATCGCCTCTCTCTCACGTGGATTGCGACTTGGAAAAGGTGTCTGGCGCAAATGGAAGAGCACGCGACGGCAGACGGCACGCGTAGACAAACGCTCGAGTTCTCGAGTCTCGACTCAGCTTCCGGTGAGTCGCCACTGTCCACAAACGTAATTCATTTATGCTAG